>NC_046977.1:17146610-17196610 GCF_009769545.1 Cyclopterus lumpus
CGGTGGCAGCAGGTTCAGCAGGCCGACCCAGGCCTCCCTCTCACCCCGCAGCACTTTCCAGCTCATTCTGGGGGATCCCGAGGCGTTCCAAGGCCAGCCGGGAGATATAATCCCTCCAGCGTGTCCTCGGTCTTCCCCGGGGCCTCCTACCAGTTGGACGTGCCCGGAAAACCTCTAATGGGAGGCGTCCAGATTTGGAAGGTCATGTTTCATTATTATCCCAGAAGGGGTCGACATTGTCATCATGCTTAGCAATAGCTAAACTCACTGCTAAAGGAAGCTTGGAGACAACAAAATGTCACAAAGAAAAAACATGTGGATCCTAGTAGGGAGATGGGAGACCAAAGGATTTTTTTTAATCGCCGCGAAAATCTGTTTGGTCGAGCGAGGGGGCAATTTTCCACTATTTATTTAACTTTTAATATAAAATATTATTCTCGCGATAGGTTTGGAAAAATGTGGGCTACATCGTTGTCGTCCGGGGAACAATAAGCAATACGAAAAGTGTGATGCAAACGTGTCTTAACAACATTTCAGGCAAAGGGATTCCAGTATATGTTCTAGTGTCATTTAATAGGGTCCTCGGCATATTATTAATCGAGATAAAGTTTTGAACCTCAGCAACTTTGGCCGGGATAATTGGGACATTTTCATATCGTCCCGTGTCCATATATGAATGGAAATGTTGGTCCACTTGTCTGTATATCTGTTGTTAATGCAACACTTGATTAGAATACAGATCAGATAAATGCATGAACATGTAGAAAGAAAACAGATATGAAATTAAGATATGAATTAAGCTTATAGTAATCTATAATTCCCTCCAGCGAGCTTTTGACCTTGTTGTTCTGTTCTGAGGGAGAGACAATGACAACGAGAGGGAGAGAGAGAGTGAGGTGACGGACAGAGAAAACAACAGAGTTCAAAATGTATCGGCCTACTGCGAAGTGAGCGTTGGTGTGTGTGTGTGTGTGTGTGTGTGTTTGTGTGTGTGTGTGTTTGTGTTGGGTTTTCAGGGTGATGAGAAAAACCAAGGACAGCCGCCTGAGCCTTCCCTAACTCTGTTTGGCCAGACTGGCATTTTAATAAGGCCTGCTGAATACCACTGCTTCATCCCCTGGGGAACACACACACACACACGGATATATACACACACACACACACAGATATACACACACACACACACACACACACAAACACACACACACACACGGATATATACACATGCACACACAGATATACACACACACACACACACCTACACACACACAAACACACACACACACACATGCACACACACACACACACACAAACAAACACACACACACCCATACACACACACTCACAAATCTTCGAATACAAAGTACACAGAGGGAGGTAGAGGCACAAATCACACCTAGGTGTGAATGCGCGCTAGTGTACACACAACGATGCTTTATTTATTTATTTATTTATATATATCTATCTAGAATCAGTGGGCCTATATATATATATATATATATATATATATATATATATATATATATATATATATATATATATATATATATATAAAGGCTTATAAAAGATATTATATATATATATATATATATATATATATATAAAGGCCCACTGATTCTAGATATAATACATTAGATATTGGCAGAGACCAGTGGGAAGCCATGTCCATACTAGAGCAGCAGGTGTGAATGCAAGAGAGCGTCACACATGTGGCGCTCAAGGAGCCCGACCGAGGCCCCCGCTGACCGAAGCCCCCGCCGACCGAGGCCCCCGCCGACCGAGGCCCCCGCCGACCGAAGCCCCCGCCGACCGAGGCCGATTCCCCGGCGTGGGAGCCTCATTGGATTGTTCCCGTCTGGAACATTCCTCCCTCTGTTTCTCCTGCTTCGATAAAATAAGAAATGCCGTTTATGTCATTTGTTGTCATCTCTTTCGTGGAAACGCAATGACATTGACTGCAGCGAGTTGCAGTTGGGAACCAAACTAATACGTTGACCTTTTGAGCTGACAAGTGTGTAATGTGATCGCTCTGTTTAAATATTTTTTTCTCGAACTTCGTTTTTTTTCGCGCGGCTCGCGACGGGGGATCAGAGCGGTTTGCGATATCGCTCGGCCTTTTTTTATTTTTTATTATAAAGAAAGGAAGAGATGAAACAGAGCAACGTCCTGATTGAAGATAAATCCGGACCCGATTAGCTTTCGCAGCGCTCCTTCTGTTCTTGTTTTTTTTTTCTCTCTCTCTCTCTCTCTCTCTCTCTCTATATATATATATATATATATATATATATATATATATATACACTACCGTTCAGAAGTTTGGGGCCACCCAGACAATTTCGTGTTTTCCATGAAAACTCACACTTTTATTTATCAAATGAGTTGCAAAATGAATAGAAACTATAGTCAAGACATTGACAAGGTTAGCAATAATGATTTATATTTTAAATATTAATTTTGTTCTTCAAACTTTGCTTTCATCAAAGAATGCTCCATTTGCAGCCGTTTTATAGCTTCTCTCACTAGCATAACTGTTTTCAGCTATGCTAACATAATTACACAACTGTTTTCAAGGGTTTTCTAACCATCCATTAGTCTTCTAAGAACACAACGTACCATTAGAACACTGGAGTGATGGTTCCTGGAAATGGGCCTCTATACACCTCTGTAGATATTTCATTAAAAACCAGACGTTTCCACCTAGATTAGTCATTTACCACATTAACAATGTATAGAGTGTATTTCTGAATAATTTAATGTTATCTTCATTGAAAAAAACAGTGCTTTTCTTTGAAAAATAAGGACATTTTTAAGTGACCCCAAACGATAGTGTATATATATGTATACAGTATATATGTATATATATACTTGCAAATCCAACCAAAAAGTAAAGCCTGTCATAAAATGCTGATGAGCTTGGATAATTATTCTCTCTTTAAAAGCTAATTTCCAGCTGATATCTGAACTGCGCTCAAACGAATGGACGCCGAAGAATAATTTGATTTCAGCTGAAGTGTTTAGAGTGGCATGCATGATTACATTGTGAATTATCATACGCATTACTTAAATTTAATAATTTCCATCCCCTTCAAGTTGGAAGAAAATATTCGTTTTGCACTCGACGTCTTGATTTATTCATTTTCATTTTTTCCCACCAAGAGCCATAGAGGACAGCAGGGTCCGTGTCTATTTTATTAATTAATAAAATAAATATATATACCTATATATATACACACCTATGTATAACCCCGACGTGCATGGGCTCTACGTCGGCCCTTTACATTATTGGAATTGCCCAATGTGCATTGACAGTGGGGCTTTAATGAATTAAAGTGGACATAGCTGACTCAGTTCAATCGATAACTGGTCCCCTGTGGAGCCCTCTGCTCCACGCGCCAGAGGGAGGGAGGGGGTGGGGGACAGAAGGGGGAGGGGGGTCACAGTGACGAAGAGAGCAAGAGAGGCAAATGAAAGGAAAAAAAACACAAAAAAAAACATACATGAAAAAGGGAACGAGAGGAGGGACTAACCCTCAAGAGAGAGGCGATGCGAGGGGAGAGACCCAGCGATGGAGCGGAATACAAAAAGGAAATGGAGGCGATGAATGAGGTCCGGCCGATGAAAGGGTTAAGTGTTTTGCAGTTCCTCACCCTAATGGCTCCGCAGGCTTCTCCTCAAGAGGGCTAGTTTGTACTCTCCTTCCCCCCCCCCCATCTCCAAAGATCCTGTGCGATGCGCACTTGATTCCTGTTTTCTTTTTTTCTTTTTTCTTTCAATCCCAACAGCGGCTCCTTTGTACTTTACAGCACCGGCAAACCGGGACTTGATGGCACGTCGTGGCCTCGTTCAGTCCGAGGCGCTCGCGGGAGCAAAATGTGTCTCGCTCGTCACCGCGGCGCTGAAATCCTAATCGTCGCCAGCCTTTTCGAGCAATAAACACTTTCCACGGGTACGCCGGGTTCCATCACGCGATCCGGCAGGGGAAGAAAAAAAAAAGCAGTTTTATTTTGAGACAAGATAGTAAAGAAAACTGTCCTTGAAAAGAATCACATGAGATACTGAGCAAAGCACAGCTCTCTCTCTCTCTCTCTCTCTCTCCCCCCCCCCGGGGTTATGTCAGGGATTCCAAACACCCACCATTAAATGGACTTTGGCGGTTTCATGAGTATTTCACATGCCACTATGGATTCTACGTGGCGTCCGACAGAGACTAAATAAATAAAAAGACAACATTGGCCACTGGCTCAAACCGAACCGGGTCGACCGAGTGTGACGCTCTCAAGGGGGGAGCTCAGACACCAACGAGATGAAAGCAAACACCAATCTGACATATTGATCCCTTATACAAATGGATAATGTGTTGGCGAACAGTTACCTGCGAGCGCAGCAGGCATTAAGCGACATGAGCATTGATTCGGGGGCTGCGTTCATTCTCCTTTTTGCTCCGTCACCACCAAACCCGAGGCGCGATGGGACTGAACTGTACAGGCAACCAAAAACATGCCTGTAATTGATTTTAATTTAAAAAAAAGAGCCGCTCGCGGATAGTTCAAACAAAAACAAGGGACTTTCAACCCGGAGACAGATTTTACTATCCCAAAGTTATTATGAAGTACCGTGTTTTCGATTGCTGTATTCATGTTGTATGTGTTTTACTTGTCTCGTGTAGTTATTTTAAGCCCAATCGGGATGTTTTTCTTAAACTAAGAGGTTTTTGTTTGAGTTTATCATTGGAAACAGAGTCAGAATAAATGTTTAGAGAATAAGGTCCAGTAGAGAATGGATATGATGTTATGTATGAAGACTTATTGTAATATTCAGGTTCCAAAACTGGCCAAAATATGCATTTATGGTCCCGAAAAAAACATTTTTTTCACATTTTGCGTCAAGACAAATGTGATTTTGTTTTCTCCAACAACGCCGATCTTTCGCGGGTGTCAACACATCCGTCCGCTCTGAAGTGATCGCCTCCGTCTAATCCGTACTAAAAATAAGACAATCATATCGTCTTACTTTAGTTTTAGCCCCCCCCCCTCCCACGCTATCCTTTGCTCTCTTTTTGTATTATTCTGCCTCGACAAGAAACGGTCTCGCCTGTCATGTCACACTTGTGACTGACTGCATGATGGATGGTATTCCGGTTAGAGCTCCGCTCTGTTTAAGGCACACAGCGGGGCTGGAGCATCCCGCCACCACCACCACCTCCACCACCACCCACTCCACCTGTCACGCACCGAACCCTGCTCACGTCGGCCCGCGTTAGCTCTCTCTCTTACTGCCTCTCCTTTTTATTATTATTTTTCTGCCGTGTATCTATCCATCTGCTGCATCACTGTCTTATTCTGCACATTCTTTCTGCACATTTGCATTTCCGCCATCGTTTTAGCATGAGGTAATAACGCATAGTCACAGGATTTCTTTATATTTCTTGTCTTTCAACATCTACTAATAGTAGCTTTTTAAACGTTTTTTTCTCTTGCAATAGGCTTTGCGTTCCACCATCTTTGTGTTCCCCTGCAGTAGCCCATCCCATTAATCATCGGCGTGCGCGTAGACAACATTTTTTTTGTGAGGTTTAGTCACGCTAACGAGGAGCAGGGCCGACTGCAGCCTCTTCTTCGGCGTTGCCCCGGTAATGGGCCCTTGACTGATTGACAGGCCTATTCTCTGCTCCTCCTGAGTGACAAGTCTGCAGTCACCGCTGCATCGTAGGAAATGAGAGTGGAATTACAATACCAACCATGTCACCTCCTCAGGGGACGGGAGAAAGGAAAATACAATCACAGTTTCCATCAAACACACACACACACACACACACACACAAAGTCACGGTCTCCATTTAGATACACTCTGGTGGGGAAGGACACACACACACACACACACACACACACACACACACATACACACACACACACCTGGACTCCAGCAATGTTTTTACCTGCTGTTATACTGGTCGGTACTTTACGCCTCCCTTTTATGTGGGTGTCCAATCAGTGTTGGTGAATGGAGTGGATTGAAACCGCTTGCTAGATTAACCGTGCTGGCAGCGCCTACGTGTACCAGGATGCATTGCGTGCGCGAGAGGCCATGACCCCTGGCGTGACTTATGCGGACGCTTTCGGACGCATTTCTCCCGCCGCATAAACGTCCCACAGCCCGCACGGAGGGTTTTATCGTCCCAATCGAGCACATAGACCATCAAACACTGAACGGACAGCCACGTAATAAAATTGAACCTTTTTAAAAGCTTCAAAACGCAGACCAGGCCAGCTGTTGAGACAATAAAAATGAGCGAAAGGCTGAATCTCTGCGGACGTGTTGTCTTTGGATAATGGCGCGAAGAGAAAACCGTGTATAAATCAAACACACTTGCTCAAATTCAGTCCGTTATGTTTTATTAATTTCCCTACCCCTGCTTTGAAGTGACGAATGTGTGAATTCAGGAGGAGGGCAATCCATTTCAACCTACTGCGGGGACGTTTGAGTCAGTGTGTGAATTAGTTTGGTTTTCTCAGACAGTACTGTGAAAACACACTTCATATTTTAGGGTGTCCCAGGGATTTGTTTAAAGAAACTGCGAAAAAAAAAGAATAAAAAAAAAGAAAGAAAAAAGGTCTCTCTCTCTTTCTCTCTGTGTGTTTCTACTCGAGTGTAGAAACTGAAGAGAGACAAAGAAAGGAGCCTGCAGGAATTCCGAGGTATCTTATTTATGCCACGTAAAGAAATGCAAATTCAAAAATCCACAGATTTACCCTGTCAGTCAAGTCTAAGTAATATAATCCTCGTAAGCATGTGAGAGGGGGGGGGGGGGATACCGGTGTTGATCGAAGGCCAGTGTGTGCTGCAAATGTGCCTGTGTGCATGGAACACCACCGGGCCTGGTTCTAATACAATGGTCTGGTAGTCAGGACGCTGCATTTACTGTTGTTTCCCCTGTGTGTGTCTGTGTGTGTGTCTGTGTATGTGTGAGGGGGGGGGGGGCTTATCATCATGCATTTTACAAATTCAGACACCTCCCCCATATTTCTTAACCATCCCGGCACACTCCTCTCACCTTGTTAAACCCTCTCAACTGGGCCGCTGCGGGGTTGTTACATGCCGCCGCGATCTCTGTCAGGGGATTCATTTCCGGCACCATTAAAAAAAAAAGAAAACGGTTCACGCCGGCCGTACATAACTCACAGACAACCAAGATACGTAGTGGAGGAGGTTACGGCCGCTGTTGTGATGTTGCTTGAAGATGTGAAGATGTGGCCTCGGGGGGGGGGGGGGGGGGGGGGGGGGGGGGGGGGGGGGGGGGGGGGGGGGGGGGGGGGAGGGCAGGTTGGTTAGCGCTCGCGAACGATGGCGGGGCGACTTTTCCAGTGGCGTGACAGGCCAACAAGAGGTGATGGGTTTTCCGGGGCCATGTGCGTGTATGGGGGGGGGGGGGGGGGGGGGGGGGGGGGTAGACAGACAGACAGATCTGTGTCTTTAGTGTAAAGCAGCAGCTGGACGAGTGCACAGCCGCCATAATGAACTCTATTGAAGGTGAGCAGGAGCCAGGTGGCCGGCCCTTTCAGAGGTGGACAAAAGGCAATCAGCCCCCCCCCCCCCCAACACCCTATTGTGTGTGTGTGTGTGTGTGTGTGTGTGTGTGATGCAAACGTTCCTGTACAAAAGAAAAGAATGGAATTGTGTACGTGCGTCGACCAGTTTTATAGCCTCAGCCAGGCCTCCATTGAGGCTCAGGATCGGTCGTGGTAAGAATAAAGTCCCGGTGTCAAGCATAAGAGAATTCAATAATTCTCCGCTCTCAATTGATAGTTTTGATCGCCGTGCGCCTCACGGTGTCATGGGCTTCTCAAATTGTCTTCTTCCTGCTTCTTTGAGCAATAGCGTTTCGCATCCTGCAGTTAATGAAACAGTTAATGTGTTTTATTCTCCAGAGCGGCAGCCACCCGCACTCCGAGGTTCGAACCGGGTCGCACCAGTTTGAATGAGTGATGGCCGGGGCAATATCATGCTGTTATGGAGCGTCATATCAAATATCGGGAAAGGGGGGCGGGGGGGTGAAATGATGATTGTCTCCTTCCCAGAGCCACAGCATGGCGCCCACTCCATAGATAAACCACCAGATGTTTCGCCTCCTTAGATTCTGGCTATGAATCTTCTTAACTGCGGCTCGACCCCCCCCCACTCGCTTCAAGATGACAGAGCAAGTAATGGTCAAATCACGTTTGTGACAGCACCTCTGCAATTTCCGCTCTCCCAACGAAACGTCGTCGACGGTTTTCCCTTTCGACCCGTCCCCACCCCCTTCGATTCCCCCCCCCCTCCCCCGACGGGGATCAGCTCCTGTGGCACGCCGGCGCTAATACGTTTACTATCAATGGCTAATTACAACGGCAGCATCGCTTTGGTATAACATCTGTTCCCTTTTCTCGATGGGGGGGGGGGGCGATGCGATGGCGCTAAGTGTCGCTAAGTGCTGATCAAACGGTGACGCGGTCAGTGGCGGTGAACGGGCGTGCAGGCAAACACATCCAATACCCAATAATCACAACTTAACTTCTATGCTATCGCTGCATTTGGTCTGTTCTGCCTTTTGCATGCGGAGCCCTCTCGGCCAACATAGTAGTTTTCCTGTAAATGAAGATCAAGAAAGAAGAAGAAAAAAAAAATGAAATATTGAACCAATCTCGGGTCTCATGCTATTTTTTGCTCTGCAGCTCTTATCAATCCGCTTATGGCCTAAAAATGACTTGATTCTGATGATTTTGTTTCAGTTGTCGCGTATCAACTTACTTAATATAGTTTCAATTGTCACTTATTGTTGGCGTTTTGACGTCAACAAATGGGGATTCTGAAACCGCTTGCCAAAATGAAGCCGTTTCCACTGCGCTGGGTCGACTTTACCCGACCAACGCCACCCCGACGTGCATCTGGGGCGGTCATTTACATACAGACAAAAAGCAGCGAGAGAGAGAGAGAGAGAGAGAGAAAGAGAGATATGAAAAATATTCGGCGAAGAGCAGCCAGAGAAGAAAAATCAAAGGGGAGGGAATTCAAATGGAGGTATTCTAATTAGGAGCAATTTTTCTTGACACGATACTTTGCCTCGGTGAAAGTCTCGTGTTTGTGACTTCCTTCATTAGAAAGGTATTTGGGACACGATCCAACATCCCCCCGATCCTTACTAGATGATCAATATCAGCCCTTCTGCCCTTCACACAGTGGGACACGAAGAAGACTCAAGGACATGTTATCAGTTGTAGATTCGGCAGGAGGGAAACTTGTGTCCACATTTCTTAGACATCCATCATTATCTTTTACTTACAAGTTTAAGTCTGAAGATTATCCGGAGGGCAGCCGGACGCACTTTGTTCAACCATAAAAACAACAACAAAGTGAGTCTTGTCAAGGTTTACAGACTGAATGAAGTGTATTGCGATGGGTCTTTTTTATTAAGGAATACATTAATGGATTTGGCCGGCTAGTGCAACTCTCCAAGGCTTTTGTGTTTCCAAAGATACTCTTTTTTTAAAAACTCTCCTCCCACTTTTGCTCTATGCTCTCTCTCTCTCTCTCTCTCTCGCAGTCTCACCCGAATCGTTGGCTTCTGAATTACTGTATTCCTCTCCTTTTCGTCTTCACTGTGCATCCCCTCCTACGCGAGCGGGCTCTGTTGCTTGTGCCCATATCATGTCTAAAAGGCAGCATTGCAGGTCCTATTGTGTGAAGCATTGGTGTGCATTGCTGAACTAATGGCTTTTAAGATGTCAAAAGGGAAATGTAGCGCGCACAAAAAGAAAACTCCTTTGCCCTGTGTGGCGTTTTCATCTAAAATTGGTTCCTGTGCACTCGGACGGCCGTCATCCATTCTGCGAGAAGCCTCTCTCTCTCTCTCTCTCTTTCTCTCTCTCGCTCTCTGTCTCTCTCTCTCTCTCTTTCTCTCTCTCGCTCTCTGTCTCTCTCTCTCTCTCGCTCTCTCTCTCGCTCTCTCTCGCTCTCAATGGTTAACAGCAGAAGGCAGCCGTGGCAATTCAAGTGGATGCATATTAAATTCTCTTAACGTTCACGCCGCCTTGTGAACTTTAAAGTGCGGCGTACAAAAGGCGCCTCTCGTCTTTTTTGCATTTGACTTGTAAAAAGACCCCCCCCCCCCCCCCCCCCCCCCCAAAAAAAAAAAAAAAAAAAAAAACTGCATCCGGTCAGCTCTCAGGCGAGCAAAGAGATCTAACAGCCGCCGCCGCATCGGCTTCTTTTACTCTGGCAATCTTTCTGGCTTGTGTGAGCTTTCTAGGCAGCGCAACGCTCCCTCTGAAGTCTTCCTCTCAGGAAATGGAGGAGGAAGTGAGGGGTTGTGCACCGTCAGTCATCAGATATACACAGTCGTTGCTCTGGGATATTACTCGCTGATAGTTTTCGGGAATAAGACATCCGGCGGAATCCTCCTCGCGTAGGTGCTCTTCACAGGAGGGCGGGCGCTATTTGATTCCGAGATTTGGACACTCCGAGGAAGTTGCAATTCCTCCCGGTTCTTATCGGTGCGACGTAGTGAAAATTGCCCGGAGCTGTGCCCCCCCCCCCACCCCATTCTGCAACTCCCTAATTTGCCAAGCCATGTGGGTGAAGAGGATGTGCAACCGACCCGAGAGCACAGCGCCGCCGTGTCCACAACACATCGAGGCAGGTGCTAGAATGAGACACAACGCCCTGTAAGACACGCAGGGCAGCCCGAGGAGCTGCAGGTTCGGGGAGGAGAGGAGATGCCGCCGTCTCCGGCCATAATCCCGCCCCCCCCCCCCCCCCCCTACCCCTCCACCCACCCCGTAAGCATTCCCACGTATCATTCGTCATCACGGATGTGACACTCTTTAATTGTTTCCAGGGGAGGCGGAATGATTTGTATTTCCGTCGATGAGCTGCCGGCCCCTTTTCTTCATCTTGCGTTAATGATTTAACTAAGTGCCTCTCGTGTGCTTTATCTGCATATGAATTCGGTTCAGTTCATTTGAATTTTTTTAAAGCCCAGCGTATTCCCACTGATAGCTGTATGATTCTCCGGCTCTTGTTTAATTATCATTATCATTGGCGTATAAGGTAATTGTATCACTACCATTGCTACTGCTATAATTGGCTTTACTGTGTGTGTGTGTGTGTGTTGTTTTTTTCAAAGAGATGTCCTTCGGTCGACAAGTTATTTTTGAAGATCAACCTGCAAGCTTTGAAGCTCTGCCTCTCGCTCAGTTTCTTTGTTTTGCTTTGTGTACCTTGTACATTGGTGAAATATTTCCTGAAGACCCCCCCCCACCACCCCCCACACACACACACACACACACACACACACACACACCTTTTATTGAATTTTTCCTGGCGGTTCTCTCCCCTTTCCTATTTCCTCTGTAAATAGGTGTACCTTTCCCCCACAGCAAAGTCCCCCCCCCCCCGATCAAGCCTTTCATCCTCCACGATCTGACTAAAACTGAGGGGACAGATTGATTCAAGGTGTCGCTTTAGTAACAGCCCCCCCATCCCCCCCATCCCGCATCTCAACTGCATCGTTCCGTCTGGTTCCATTTGTATTCCCGCACCATTAAGCGCTCAGGCCTTCCTCGTTGTTTTATCTGCGTCCATCCATCGTGTACGTCCCTCTACTTCATTAGAAAGCAGCAGGAACAAACTCGGAATGTGCTTTTTTTTTCCCCCGTGAACATGAAAATGGCCTGTTTAAAGATGCATTTGCACAAGCCGCCATTATCAGAGGCCTCGCTAAGCTGACAGTGTTACCTCTCTATTCACAACATATAAATCTGCCTGCCGCACGACGGCAAACAATGGAGGAGTGGCTTCCAAAATCCCCGGTAATCCATCTTCTCGGCGATTACCGCAAAGAGGACTGGCTCGTAAACTGCATGTGACAGCCGACACGACGCGCCGAGACAGATGTCATAACTTATTGTCGTTGGCAGTCGAGAGGCGTTATGAAACTTTAATGATGACTTTGGTCGAGCTTCACAAAGCCCTCCCCCCCACCGCCGACTCCACGATGTCTCTACGGCCGCCGAATTTGCCACTCAAAGAGCCGTGAGCCCGCTACTGGAGGAGGAGGAGGCGGCCCCCCCCCCCCTCCCCTTGGAAACACTCACTGAACCTGCGGGCCCGGCCACTTTGAGCGGTGCCGCCGCTCCTCAGATGAGGTCATCCCGGTGGCGGCAGGTAGTCCTCCTCTTCCTCCGCTGGCTGATGTTCAGACGCCGTAGCTCTTGTTTCCAGCTCTCCTCCGGTCCAACGCGTCCCTGAGCCGTACGTCACACCCGAAATCCTCCTCCGAAGGTCTGGCATGTCCCACTGTCTCTCATTACCCTCAGTTTCCCCAGCCGCCACTCATCTACAAAAGGTTTCCCTTTTACTTTATGCATGGTTACCGGCTGACCACGTCCACGAAACCCTCCGCCCCAACTCATCGGGGCGGCATGCTGGCAGCGGCGGTCGCTCCTGCCAAAGCCACAGAGAAGGGGGAAGAGAGGGAGAGAGAGAGAGAGAGAACGAGGGCAGCGGCTGGGTTTTTCTTTCCGGGCGGCCGCAGACGACGACGACGACGTGGGCCGGCGAATTCTCCCCGAAGGATGATCTTGGCTTCTGAACTTAATACAAAATAAAAAATGATATTAATTTGCCAAAGACCACCAAAGTGTAATGTGCAGCCCTTAATGAATGGGAATAGCAAATGAGGAACTGGCATATACAAACACAGGCTGCCTGAATAATTCCATTAGAAAACAGTCAATGTTAATTTGGGCCGTAATTAGGCCCCTTCTCCCAGAGACATGCTGGCCTGATTGATAGGCAAATTGCAGGAGATTGTGTTTACTTTTTCATCCCATCTAGTTAGGAATTCTCCCACCGTCGCATGTCTCATGTTCTGTCTTTCATCCCCCCCCCCCCCCCCCCCCCCCCCACAATCCGTCTCATGAATAAACCAACAGAATGTCCGGAGGTTTATTCTTGGAAACAGGAGACGCAATTATTGTAAACTCCAGGTACACCTTTCTAAAGGGAGGATGAGGGGGGAGAGGGCAGATTAATTCCATCACTATGTGTGTGTATGCTTGCTTTTAACAATCCCTCCCCCCCCCTCCCCTCGCCCACCCCCGGTTAAAACATTTAATGTGTCCGTCAATGCTCACAAAACGTGGCTATAGAACATTTCAATATTCCAGCATCTTTTTTTTTTACCGGTGAGAAGCGAACCCAAAGTGCTTTCTATCGTGCCTTTAGTGGAAGATGTTTGCTTTCTCCGTGGCCCGTGGCGGAGTGTTTAATCTGCGAGAGTACAGGTATGGCATCGCGGTGTCATCATGGTCCTTGAAAATCGTTCGGGGGGGGGGGGGGGGGGGGGGGGGGGAGCAGCGAACGCTCCCCGCTGTGTTGCAGTGTTTTCTGCAGAGGAGTGTGCCATCCAGCGCAGCGCTTTTGTCCGGATAACATAAGATTTTGCTTGGGAGCGAGGACATTTAGATTTTTTTTCTGGGTTTGATTTTTTTTGATGTCACCGTGTGGGTGGCATTCGCTGCAATGTTGGCTGTCGTGCTGCTCTCGTCGCTCACTGAATGACTTTGAATGAAGAAATCCGGTCGGATCCTGATTGCGTCCAGTCGGTCTGAGTCATATGATTGTAATGAGCTGCTGTTGTTTCCCCCCCCCCCAACATATTATTTTTTCTTCCACCCGCTTCCTGGATCCCTGCGGCGTCCCCATTCATGCGAGACATAAAAAGGGAAAGCAGAATGGGACAACCCTTCACTTTTTTCTTCGACCGCTCATCCACCTAAAGGGCGGGGGGCATTTACTAAGTGCTCTGCGACAGCAGTTTTGTTTTCTTCATCGTCCGCTCAGGAGTCCAGGATGACATAATAAAAAATAATAATAAAAGAAATTAAAAAAAACAACGCGGGCCCGCCTGATCACAAGGCAGCACGCTGGCCCTGTGTGCTGGCAGCGCCTGCAGTAATGACTTCATATCAGTCCTCCCATGGCGGAGCAGATGAGAGCACAGGTGTGCAGATTGTCCCCCTGTCACATGGCACTGCAGGGGCCCACACACGCCACTCTCCATTACTTATCACCACCGTCGGGACGATAATGTACATAGCGGTACTGGCATTAACCATATACATATATATATATATATATATATAAATAATATATATATATATATATATATATATATGTATATATATATATATATATATATATATATATATATATATATATATATATATATATATATATATATATATTATGTATATATCATCCATTCTGGTAGCTCTTCCCAGCTGTTTCTCATATGAGTCACGGGCTCCTTAGGTGTGGAAACAGCCTACCCTCAGGCAAGGATGTGTTTCTACTTAGCCTCTCTCTCTCTCTCTCTCTCACTCACTCACACTCACACACTCGCACCCGCATGTGCCAACACGACTACATTGTCCACATTAAAAAGAGGTGAGTTGAGAAGAGAGGAGAATGGCAATGACTAGTGATGGGGATGCGTTTCAGCTCAAATCTCATCCGAAGCCACCTCGGATTACCCCACCCCACACACACGCACGCACACACACACACACACACACACACACACACACACACACACACCACCCCCCATACAAAGGCAGGACGGACCCAGCTGCCATCAGGACAGAGCGTGCACGGCCCTGTTAACAGGTCAGGTCTCCTCTGCTGCCACCGCACTCCGTTTCTCCTCTCTAAGTGCAGCGGCCTTTTTTTCTTTCTTCTTTTTTGTCGACAAAATGTTGCTCAGTGTCTGCAGCCGGCTCAAAATAGAGGCGGGATCACAGCATCACATATCAAAAAATGATAACACAAGCACAATTCATTTCAGTAGGGCTTGAAAAGGACGATTTAAAAATGACAACTTGAATCCTGGTTTTGTCGTTGGATGTGTTTCCAGATCTCGGCAGTTACTTTGGAGAGTGTAGTGTTATCATAACCCGGTATAAAACACACAGCCAGAACCATTATAATGAGCCTCACTTTAAAAATGTTTTATTAAACTAGAATATCCTTTAACACGCTTCATTTGACACAGCTGCGGCACATTGCAGGTGAGAGACGTGAAGTCAAAAGGGAAGAGACAGACTCTTTTGCACGATAATCTTAAAGAACATATTTTGGTACAAGTTATAGCAGCGAGATCTGATTATAGCTGCCAAAAGGTATTAGCCAATTGCGCTGAAAATTACAAATAAAGAAACATCATAAGATGGATGTTTTCATTTGGGTAGCACTGCCGCTGAGAGCACCCCCCCCCCCCCCCCCCCCCTCCCCGTTAGGAATTTAAAAGCATGGAGAGTATCTTCATTGCATGTCTCCTGGAAGCAGCTGCAGCACGTTGGTCTCAGCTCACAGTTCGACAGAAAACACATCGAGGCAGTTTGACTCGCTGCCGGACACCGACACATTTGTTGCGTTTGAAGAGAAATGAAAAAGGTAAGAAATCATAAAAGGAAAGAAAGCGACTCTTACGGCGTGCTAGTGGCTTCACAGCGTCTTTCTGTGGACGACGAGGCGACCGGAAAAGACCTGAGCAACCACAAAGACTCCACGCGGTTCTTTATGAGTAGATTATAAACGATAGTGTCTGAGGGGAGGAGTTTAAAGGAAAAGCCGATGGTTTTCATTGTATCTCACAACAATGAAATATTAAATGAAAGGTAACGCCAAGCGAACGTTCCAGATGTCGGCGCGACACCGTCATCGAGCACAAGGTCAAGCTACCATGCATATTTTCCAGGAACGTGAATGCTTAATTTCTGTCTTTGATTCCCTTTCTGACATCTTGTTTAAAAAATTCATGGGGAATTAATTCGCACTGTCAAGATGTTTTTCTCGAAGCAGCAGATTTAGCCCCCAACAGGCGGGGAGCTGCGTTCCAGGCAGCCGGATCCGTTCAGAAGCTAGGAGACACGTACATATCTGAGAAACGTTTATTTCAAGGTTGATGAGTTTGTGTAACAAATGACAAAAAGCCAGAACAGAAAGATGATTTGCAACCGACGGAGACCAAATTACCTCTGGCATCAGTTGTGAATGGTTACTGCGATGTCAGACGAGGCCTGTTCAAACCAATGAAAGATGGGGAATAAAAATCGGTGGATGAGGAATGAACATAAACATTTTTCACGGGGTAAAAAAAATACCACCCACTGGTTTAATGTCTCCAAAATACCTATTCTTCGTCCGAAATTGTTACCCATAAAAAAATACAAAAAGAAGAAGAATTCGAGCTCGAGCTGTGTCAACCTCGTCTACACGCCGACTCCGAAAAACCTTTTGTCCTCATTAAAGTTTTTGGAACAGGTTTTCATTTGCTGCGTTCTTTTCATCCTTCAGAGTTGTTTGACCAATCAGAGCCACCTTAAGAACACAATGGCATCTGATGAGCGGATTCCCTCAAATCCACTGTGTTCATGCGTCTCCCAGCACAAAGCACATCGTGACAAGCAACTCAAAAGAATACGGCGATGCTGGATTTAAAGTTAGATTTTGTGACTGCAGAAAAAGCTCTCGGAATCATGGCAAAAAATCCCAAAAAAGGACGTCCGTGATAGAGGAGTGAGTGCGCTCTAAGGAAGCTAAACTTCTTGCTAATGTCGATCATTCACGAGCCCCGTTTGAGCTGAAAATGAATTCTCACGGCGTGCGATACAAACCAGTCTTCACTGCGATGGTGTGCGTTTCTCTTTCCAACACCGACGAGTTTGCATCAAGCATTCACTCCCATGTGCAGTTCTTCCATCACCCGGAGGTCAAGTTCAGGTCAGCGTGCTCTCTTTTGCAATGCATCGTGGCGTGTCATGTATTATTAGTGCTTTATACATATTTTAATAAACATTTGAAAGTATTGGTTCTGTTCAGGCTGTTAACAAACAACCTGATTAAAAAAAAAGCCTGAATTCCTCTCACCGTATCCCCACAGGCAGTGATATTCAAACATTGGCTGTTAATTTGGCTAACCTTATGACATGTGCAGTACCTCACAGCTTCACAAATGCATGATTCATAACATTCGTGGCGAAGCCGAGTGGCTTGTGGGTGTCGAATTTGAGATAAGCTGGAAATATGAAAGGCTGTGCACGGAGTGCATTATTTGGCAAGTTACGCATTTCAGAAATAGTGCTGGAAGATCAATAAGAGTCCAAAAGTGAAGTGCAATTAGAAGGAGGGATTTTTAATAACTCCATCCACTTGAAGTGAAGTGAAAATCCTGCGTTTCCAATGAAGCAGCTGTTATGGAATTGTGTATGTAATCCATACACCTGAAATATGAAAGAGCACAGCACATGTCCGTATACAATGAGCACGATCCTCGGGAAGTGACTTCCGTCTAATCCTTGGAGGAGCTCAGAAAAAGAGGGTGCTGTACAGATGCTGGTTGCTAATATTAGAATGTTAACAAACGGAGAACAAACGGGATATCTAGGCCAGGCTGATTGTATTTACACCTACAGGTTTGGTTCATTTCTCAAGAAGCTCAGCACGTTAACTATTAAAGAGTCCATAGTACTGATACATGAATAAAACACTGTGTGAAATGGAAATTAAATAGTGATGAGTGTAGTCTGTAGTGTTTCCGTGAAAGTTCTGAGCCTCGCATTTCATTCCGTATTTATTAGCCTTTTCTTGACGTAGCTGGAGGGTACGAGTCACCCTTTCCGTTGAGATGTTGATGGAAAAGCCCATTGTTGGAGGGGTTCTCTTGGGCCACCGTTTTGTGATAGCTGTTTAGCTCGCAGCCACAAAGACCACTTTTACACATGAAGATCTCAAGAAAAATACTGCATGAGGAACACTGAGGTTACTCTAAAGCAATTAAAGTCACGACACCTTCGCAGTTCAACATCCTCCCAGTTTGGATGTATGGGTAATGCCAGTGGGTGCATCGTCATCAGTATTGTCACGGGACCCGGTTAATGACCCAAGGTTAACCTAACCCTGTGTTCACTGCGGCCATAGTGGAGCGTCATAGCTTTGCTTCACAGTGCGTTAGAAACTGCCACCGAGAGCCACCACTATAGCCAAGAGTCAGTATCTGACAAGTTAGAAAAGAGAATGTGTTGGATACATATTTATTGTCTGGTTATTGTAAAGGCCCTCCTTTAGACACAGGGGTGTAAACAAATATACAAAGCAACAATGTGAAAAAGTTGCCTGTGAATATGACACATCTTGGGCTTTTATTGTGAAAGATAAGAACAGTTGTCGGCATCGGTATGCGCCCCCTTTGTCAAGGTTGAAAGGGGGTGATTAAGTTTGGAATGCGGAGCCACCGAGATGTTAAATACGTTGATATATAAACACGACTTGATATGCCTTTTTATTTTTCGCAGTGCGAAATCTTTTGAAAAAATCAATCTCGTTCCGGAAACAAATCACGTCGCTTCGTCACAGCTGCATGACAAAACAAGTTTGGAAATGTAGTGAGGATAAAATTAATCAATTGAAAAGAAATGGACCCCGGTGAGTCAAGGCCTTTAAGGTTATGGAAAGAAAACCTCAATTTTCCAAAAATAATTAACAATTTATCCAAAACCCAAATCTCTCCCAAACCTGGCCGTCTCCGACCCGGACCGCCTCCCAGCAGACTCTTTGCTGTTAAAAAAAACATTTACGGAATCCAAACAGCAATTGCTGTATTTGGCCAATACATGATTTCTGCTCGCAATACTGAAAATCTGCTTTCTTGATCATGTCCTTTAGGACATTGGTGCCTTGTTAGTATTGACCAAATTAAACGCACACCTCCCCGCTCGACTGCATCGGTGTCAATTATTCAGCGCCGCCATGATTGCGATTGCCTGCCAGCTGACACCAGCCGTGGTTTGTCTGTGAGCTTTTTACACAACCTGAAGAAGGCTGTGTTGGAATGTGTAGTTGGTCAGACCATTTGTTTCATTAAAAAAAATGTTGTTTTGCAAAGCAATGGACCGTGGTATTTTTTGGTTAAACCTTCCTTCCTTTTTTTGGTCTCTTGATACCTTTTCTCAATTCGTTGTTTCCTTTCACACCTTCATCCGTGAAGTAGCTCTCCAAAGCCCACTGTGGTCTTGTGAGGATGTGTCAATCACACTGCACGGTACGAGTGTTGCTTCAACGCAGAGGAGCGCGTTGTTTTTAATCTCATATCAACAGTCAATATTAGTATATTTTAAACTTTATTTGAAAGTTTTAGTTTCCAAAACTCTTCTTAACTAATAGGGGCTGCAGATAACAAAACCCTTTATGAGTCATACAATGGCTTTGGAAGACAAACTACCTACAGCGTCTTATCATCTTCTGTTTGAAAACTTACTTAAAGCCTTTTTGTTTCCCTTACATCATGGGAAACACTCCCCGTACTTTGAAATAACTCATAAACCTTGTCTTTCCTTCTATTTTGGTTGAAATAAAGTGATTGAGACAGTGTTTTCTCAGAGTGGAATAAGATTGACAGAGATGACACACTTGCTTCATCACCGCTAATTGCCCTTTCTTGCAACTACGCCACGGAGGGATTTGTAAGAACCCGCGGGACATCAAAGACGAGCCTCCCTATATTCCCCGTCTCTCCAACATTCCCTTTTATAAAAAACAAAGTGGTTTGGCTTAATTGACCCGGCCCCATCCAGAGTAGCTCTTCCATATTACAAAAACCTAAGGTCCTTGTGAGTGTCATGAAGCAAGCCAGCAAGGGCCTGGGGGGGGGGAGAGAAAATATTCTGCGACGGCTCCCTCTCTCCTCCCGAGCACTTATTGTTCTTCCTGTAGCGCCATTGGCTGAGAATGGAACATTTGGACGATTAAAGGGGATTTGGTGGTGCGCTGCGTGTCATGTTCCTGTAATCTCCCAGATGATGGATTAGGGGTCTGCCCTGTCATACTCCCCTAATCTTGCCCCCTCCCTCCTTCACCACGATGGCGAGTCACAGTTGCCTTGACGCCGACGTCGCCTTCCCAGAGGCCTCAGATGCCCCGAAGGAGCAATTTGACCCAGTCGGCCCGGTTCCTGAATACAAGTGCATTGCATGAGCGGTTCATAGTCAACGAATGATTGGCACTGCATTCCTAAACTTTAGCAATAAATGAGCAATTGTTGAACATTCTCGCTTTTTTATATCCCTTTTCTTTAAGATCAGAAAGGGTGGCGGTGACAAAGTGAGATAATTACTATTCATATTATTTTTAAACCCAAGGGAGCGTTAGACTCGCCATCTGTCGAGAAGCCTATTTTCACCTGACACCGATGATTTAGCCAGATGGTCTCTCTGGGATTTTGCATCTGATGAAATGGAAAGATATTGAAATTAATAAGGTAAAATGGACGGACGCGAGCCTTGGCCTTTGCCTTTTAAGTGGCTGACAGTCGTCGCCCTCTGAGGGGCTTCATGAGGAGAGAGAGGGACGAGAGCGAGAGAGAAATAGAAAAAGGACGGGGCGAGAAAATAGCTTTCCACCGCCGCCGCCCCTAACAATAGCCCTGTCATCTCCCTCCAAAGAGCAGATGCCCAGGTTTCCCGGTGGCATCTCCAGAGAGAATGTCAAGGGAGAAATAAATCTCCCAGCCAATTTATGTGAGGAAGGTGAACTTTTTCTTTTTCTTCTTTTCTTTTCCTTCTTCTTGCTTTCCAATGCAAAAGGCGAGAAGGGGAAATCACTGACAGTTCGTGGAGAGGAGATTTTCTTTCTTCTTTCCTCGTTGACATGGCATTTTTATTCATTGGACCTCCCGAATGCACTCTTCTGCTACGTGGGGGTGAAAGAGAGCCGAAACCAGTCCGTGTGAAACTCCCCAGACAGCAGAATGGTAAAAAAAAAGTGAGAGATGTTTATTTTTTTCCCCACGAGTGCTCAAAACCCCGGCGATCTACTGGCTGTTTATGTGAGATAAGATTCCATTATAGCTGTAAATACTCATTGTGTCCTTTGCACAAACTCATGACCCCCTGTACAACTTTATTTGTTCCCCTTTACAAGCTTCTACTGTACATATGATGTGGCATTTACTTCAAGGCAAAGTAACAAGAACAAGAACATCCAATGGCAAACTGAAGCCCATCCAATTAGCTGTAATGGTCTCTTTGTGTTGCTCTTAGTGATCCTGAAAAAAACATGTCAACATGAAGCCAATCAGTGTTGGCGGTTAATACAAATTTTTTTTTAAAACATATCTGGTGGCCTCGTGTCTATACAGTAACTCCTTTTGAAATATGTCTGCACTCTGAAAGCACACGGTAGCACGAGGGGGGAAACGCGCTTGGGATTCAGGGCACGTGCGACACACTGATGTATCATTTCATGCCAAACAAAGCAGTTAATAAGCTTGAAAAGAACTGAGGGGAAAACCAAGAATCCTGCAATGTACAGCACAGCAGACCGGAGGAACGGGTTGCAGAAATGTCATGTGGATTCACGTAGCAGTCGGAAATGCCACGCAGTAGAGAACACCTACACCGCCACTCTTCTACGGCGAAATGCATTCGAGCGAGAGCAGAACAGTATAGCGCCACGCATGTCAGCTTATTAAGCACAGCAGGGGCTGATGGGATTGTCAATAGTTTTGCAGGTATTTGTTATAATGAACCAAAGTATTGGCGATGATGGAGCTAAATGAAAAGTTGAGGGATTTGTTTCCTCACAATTCATTCGCAGTTCAAATTCATCCTGAAATGACGACATGGATGTCCATGCAGTGGTTGTGAAGACATTTGGTAACGTCGTAGTTGAGTTATAAGGAAAAGTCAAAAAGGAAAACCCTTGGGGGGGAGCGTGTGTGTCCGTACAAAAGTCCATTGCAATCCATCCGATGGACCAAAGTGGTCCACAGACGGACATTACCATGGTTAAAAAGTGACAACATGTGCCAAGTTTGTCGCTCCCACAGATGCAATTAGAGATAGGTTTGATTTTGCTGACCACAAAGTATGAGTGCGGGAGTCTTGAATGTACTTGAATGAAGGCCACTGCTTCTTGATCTTTACATTATTTAAAATAGTTCCCTTCCCAGCCCAACGCATACTGCCGCTCTGTCAGACCCCTTTGCATCACTTGGTACCCGGACGGAGTAAATACACGGTTAACAATGCCTGAACTCAAAAACACTTGCTTGGTAACTACTTTGGGACATGGACACCGGCCTCCTGCATGAAAGTCTCATATTTGTTTGACCCATCCGCCTCCCCTCCGTCCACCACGTGTCATCCCACTCCCGGGGGTATCTTTTCTTATAACGATGCAAATGCAGTTACATCATACGGACGCTAGAGACTGCTTTGTTTTGTCGGTATCGCACGCCGAGGTATTTTGACGCCCTGGGAAGAACGCCAGACAGATATTAACTGAGGCAATAGGTTCATTAAGTAATGAGCAGTATTCAATGCCAAATTCCATCGATAAAAGTGAAACATGAACAAAAGATGAGCTTTGGAGACGCTCTGGCAGCAAGACGTAACTGAGGCTCGTAAACATTTTGAAGAAGACCCAAACTTTTGCCAACATTTCTCATTTTCGGGTACATTTGTTGAGTGGGTCCGGTGTGTGTGTGTGTGTGTGTGTGTGTGTGTGTGTGTGTGTGCGCGCTGGCATTTTAGTGTGTATCGCTGTGTTTCCTGTGGTGTAAGCCAAGGATGACAGCCATGTAGGGCACCAGAGGGTTTCACACAGCAGAGGTCAGCGATGACGAGGTTTTGCACTTAAGGGCATAACGCTCGGGTTTCGCCAGAGAAGATATTGACAAGCCACAACGTGACTGTGTAGATAGAAGTGTTAATTAGAAGAAGAAGAAAAAAGAAGCTTCCTCATCTCCCCTGGTGATGACTCAGTGGCAGTCAAAGCTATGAGAAGAAGAAAAAAAAAGCTGTTTCTTGACAGGAAACAGTGAGTATTTCTCCTCATGATTTCAATTAAACTGAGCGTGAGTCTTCTTGGCCTTATTGCGCCAGAGAAAAGTCAGAGGAATTATTCAGAAATACAAAAATCATTAATCTTTGTGACACATTCCGAGTTCGAGTGGAAAGCTGGTGCGGAGGAGGTCTGATTCGCATCCACCCTGTTCCTTCTGTCCCGCTCGGCGGAGCCTCCTGGCCCCGAGGGGGTCTGCCTGCTAGCGTGGCACACAACTTGGCGCAGGGATCCGCAGTGCCGGCCGGTTGCCGGGCAGAGTTCAGATCTATTCCGGTCCGTTGCGGTGCATTTTCTTTTTTGTGGTGGGGGGGGGGGAAAGAAATGTCAGCTCTACCTATAATGGTGTGCAGGAATGTTAACGTGCGCTGCCAAGGCGCTACCGGAGAAGCCCGCTCTCTTTCTATTTTTAATGAGCCCGGCCCCCGTAAACCGGCACGTAAACCTGCGCTGCCTCGGCACCGGGTTGAAGCTCATTGGTATGTGCATAAAACACAAGGTGTACAAAATGCTATGCCGTCCCTCCATCCGATGTGGTGTAAATTATGTGCATGTCGTTCCCTCCCCCTCGCCGCTGTATTCAATGCGTAGTATATAAATGCATGTGGAGCTACTAGCTCTAACTCCTTCCACCGTGCGAGGCCTCCGCTGTGAGGTTGTGGGTTGTTTCCGCTTTATGTGTTGAACATCTCGGCAACATATTTACCGTCAGCCAGAGGTTGTTTGGATGCCTTGATATAGATTGTACCGTGTGCCTGGACGACAAGGCACTTTTGACTTTCATATTGCCACAACCATGTAATTCACTGTCATTACCTATTGAACGCCAGAGGACGGGTATCGACCGAGGACATTAGACGCGGTGTACTGTGGCAATTTTGCGTCCAATTCCATGTCGAGTTCTGTTTTGCCCTCCAGCGACAAAATAGGTCGTTTAGACCCGAGCGATGGATTTTAGCCGACTATATCTGATTGGGCAAGGCTTGGGATCGTGGTGATGGTCAGAGGAAATTAGTATGGACTGTTCTTGGGAGAGTGAGGCGGTCGCTGGCGTCAAATTCGGACACAATGTGCAGGCAGTTGTCCTCGCAGTCCGGGTTCCACTTCATCCCGACAAACAGACAAAGGTCTTCGGGTCCAGCACCCCGCTGTTTGTGTCCCGTGCCAAAACCGTTTTGTATTTTCTCAAAATTGTCATTTTATCTTTTTACGCGACTAGTGCTTTTATAGCTGAGCTGACCCATCAAAACCATTTCATTGTTGGGTTGACCCCTGTGGAAAACCACATATGATAAAAGAATAAAAAGTATAACTTGAATTGCTGTACTGTCGTCGTAGACGGGCACGTCCACTTGCTTTTTTTGTCATTCGGGTGAAGCGATCCTTTATTTTGGGTCTAATACCCAGGCTTATGCTCTCTTACTGATGCGTTCAAAAAAATATATAAAATGTCCCGATGCTGCAACCACCGAATTCACAGTCAATATCCGCTGAACATCGGAGGAACATTACGGCGTAAGCACATTAGACGTAGCAAATTTGCTGTGTGCCGCATGTCCGCTTCTGCTTTCATCCGGCCCACTGCTTTAATAACGGCATCATCTCCATGTCACGTCCCGCATTACAGCGCAATTTGTCCTGATTCAAAGTGTATTGTTCGCTCGGCGTTGACACGCGAAGGCCGCGTCGGGAACGCCGCTAATACCGTCGGATGGCATCGCCTCTCCGCCAGTGTGTTTGTGTGTGACGTGGCTTGTTTGTGAAAGAATGTGTGTGTGTGTGTGTGTGTGTATGTGATTTTCCCGTTGGTATTTTTCGTCGTTGTTGCGTGCGTGTGTCTACACAAGTGTAAGCGTGCACGTCCACTGTGGGACCGAGCTCTCCTCTGGATATGCCATCAGCTGGGGGGGGGGGGGGGGGGGGGCTCGGGTGATGGGATACACTGCCGCTGTCGGCCATCCTTCTGAGATAATGTCATAATGGGGGGGGGGGGGACAGCTGGCAGCTTCGTTTCCTGTCGGCGCAAATTTTCTACTACATCAATAATGAGTGCCACAGCCCAGCCATGAGCGCCACGGCTCAGTGGGCGCATGACTGTATTCTCATGTGTTCTCTCTCCCTCCCCCCCTCTGTCTGCATATCCTCCCTCCCTTCTCTTTTCTTTTTGTTTTACTTTTCCCAATTCATCTGTATTCTGCCTCCTTCTCCAGCCTCAAGTGTGTGTGTGTGTGTGTGTGTGTGTGTTATATCAATTGTTTCCTCCTACACACATCTGCTGGTCCTTATTGCCATTCACATTTACAGATATCTTTTACATGTGAAATGGAGCGTAAAAGCAAGCGAGGGTCACCTGTTTTTGATCAATATTGCCATATTTCAGGGCATATACAATGAAGCTCCTCAATAAAGCGAGGTTCACTGTGTCTCAAAACACGGCCACCGTTGTGATATAATAAAGGGCTTTTCAGCAACGTCACGCCCCCCGGGTACGTTTTTGATCAATATTGCTATATTTCAGGGCATATACAATGAAGCTGCCCATTATCTCAGATATGATAGGATATCTGTTTACGTGTAGCACGACAGGACGACTCCAGCCGTATGGAGATCACTTATTTCTTTGAAAGCCATCGAGTAAATGATCCACTTCTGTTTGAAATTAATTTCGTCGCTCGTCCAATATTACACCTTGTAAAAGTGCACAATAAACTAGAGACAGGTCTGCTCTCGAAATGGTCTGTTATAAAAGGGATAAGGAAGTGACGGGGAAGTCGAGGAGGGCAAAAAGGGGCTCCTGTGGGTCACATCTACGCTCAAGTGATCTTCCAAAGAGCATGTAACAGTATAACCACCTGTACATGGTCCAACTGTGATGAATATCTTTTTTAGTTGTTGATTTTGTTTTTTTACATAACATATTGTTTTTTAGCAAAGAAGCCTTGTGAAGTAGGTTATTCATCCGGTTGCCCAGCAACAATCCGGCAACATATGACCATTGCTCTGACAATGTAATCCTCAATAAAAATGTTTGACCTTTCTGTTTAAACCCCTGTGATTAAATCTGAACTTTGACACACAGAGAGATGAACATGATGACAATTAGAGCTCCCATTATGCACCAATCAGCAGAGGGAAGCCGGCCCGCCCCCTTCCCCACACTGTAAATGCATTGCATGGAAAGTTCCGCACTCCAATCTAAAGTCATTTGTAGACCGTCTGTTGGCCCGTCGTTGAGGCGTTGTTGTAGCTCACTGGAAGGAAGGAAGGAAGGAAGGAAGGAAGGAAGGAAGGAAGGAAGGAAGGAAGGAAGGAAGGAAGGAAGGAAGGAAGGAAGGAAGGAACACGTCAGGAGAAGATGATGATGACACGTTACGATCCCGGACTGTAAAAGCATTATGCTGTCACGACACAACATAACATCAGTGCTGTCATCGGTTTATAGACATGGCGATGTCCGTCAGTCGGCCTCCGCCATTTTGGTCGGACATTTTGGTCTCAACAATTAATTATAAAATATTGCACATTGACATTCACGATCCCCAGAGGATGAACCCTCTCAGGAGCCACAAACAGGTCTTTCTTTTCTCGGAAATCTGCTAATGTTGGAGCAATTATTCCTCTCTCGTACTTAGAATTGGTTTTATTCTTCGCAGTAACTGTGAGTCATTCCTGTTGTTTGGCTGTTTTGCATTCTCTTCCAGTCTTTTAAGTGTTTCAATCTTGATATATGTGTCTGTGAAGCACTTTGCGACTTGGTTTTAAAAAGCACTTTGTCAAAATAAAGCTCATAATAATCACAGTTAGCTAGTCCATTATCACAACTTTGGTTTTTCGGTTATACCAGGACTGGCAGAACATTTTCATTCTTTTTTTTTTAACAAAGAAATTAAGAAACGCATTCGATATTCACTCCTTGCAGGGTCAGAAGGGAATATAAGTAGCATGCAAATTGCCCTTCCACTGTAATCAAGCTAACAACTGTTTGAACAACACGGGCCGTGGGTACCAGATCAAACCGTCGGTTGCAGTTTTCCAACATGACCGTTCTAGTAACCTGCTGCTAGCTGGGCTGGGAGCTTTGCTGCTGTAGAAGATTGCAGGAGGGGGGGGGGAGGGGCTTTGGAAATGTTAACGCAGAGTACAGAGCAGAAGGAGATGGAGCCGGCCAAAACCTGCTGGAACCAATGGAGGCATTATCTAGAGTCAAACATCTGCTGAGTTAGACTATTGTTGGGCTGCCAATATATTTTACTGGTTGTCTGTGTTTTTTTGGTGTTTTTTTTTCTTCTTCTTTCTTTTCATTGAATATTGGATACAGGGCCAGTCATGTGGTCCACTGCTGATATGATGGGAGGAAAAACCTCCAGTAAAATGTGAAGGTTTGGCAAATTGTATCTACTTATCTTATTTTTGTAAATGGTTTTGTTGGCAATACTTTCAGGTCAAAATCAGCACTGTGGCCAGGAATAATTCACTATCAGTAAATGTATTAAATGAGTTCTATACTTTCTTACGTATTTTTGGCCACTGCAAGTACACATTAAATGTAAGTATTGCCTGGTGACTCTTTTTTCTTTCTCTAGTTTGTTTTGTTGGAAACTCCGAATTCTTGACGTGTTATCGCATTGCTGGAATTACATTTTTCATTAAAAAAAAACCCAACAGATAGCTTTAATATGGAGCGTGCTCGTTATCCATGTCCCTCACATTTAGTAACAAGTCTTAAGGAGCATTGTCTCATCATGATCAAACAGCTGCAACATTTGTTTCAAGTCCCTTTGAGTTAACAGCCTGCATGCTGAACATCATCGCTCTCGTCGTTCACCGCCTCTCTGAGCGAAGCACAAAGCCAAATCATTCTGCTAATATGAAGACCTGATGTCTCATATTAAAATTCAACAAAACCCTAGCTGTGGAATCACGCCGCGGAAAAATTTGAGCATTTACACGACTTGGTATGCATAAACAGTGTAATAATGACAGCCACTCCGGGGTGCTGCATTCTGTGATTTCAAACGGCATTTCACAGCCACAAATGAGGCACATCTTCACACCAAGATGGCAGTGAAACCCCTCTTAACAATGTTGCGTAATCGTTATTTTACAATAATAGTTTTGCAAGAACAGGCAGTTTTCAGCCTTAACTGCCATCAAAGCACAAACTAAAAAAAAAAGTTAAAATAAAAACGCCAAAAAGAGATAGCTGGTATTGCACGTCGTCGTGGCGCGTGTGACGCCGCGGAGAAAATAATCAATTGTTCCCAAAAATACCCAGCCGTAATTGAGACGACTTTGCATTAGACACTTTTTTGATGCGTGTCTGAAAGGTGTCGCCATGGAAACGGGCGCACTTAATGCCCAGGACATGACCGAGCAATCAGACCACTTAGGCCAGGCGAGTCCGAGGAAGGTGCTTCTTTGGCTCCCGCTCCTCCCTGTAATTCGGTTACCACTAGGCTGTCATTTAGCTCCGGCAGACTGACAGGGCTTTAAAAGTAAGGAAGAAACTGCAATTACCCCGGGAGGACTGCAATAAAAATAAAAAAAATAAATAAAAAGGCTGCAGCCATCAGGCCGCTTTCATGTCTACTCCGAGACGCGAGAAGTGAACGAACGCATCACTGAGACTCAATCTTTTGATTCTCTTCTCTTCTTTTGCTTTCTTTCTTTTTTTTGTTGTTGTTCTCCGTGTAGAACAACGCGCCACATTTCGAGGCCATAAGATGTGATAAGACTCTCGTAGCGTCGTCGGTTGGACCGCATTGGGATGTGTATCAGCGCGCTACACATCAAATGCAGCTCGTATCTGGCATTTGATAAGGCGCCGATTCAAATACAGAAGATGCGTCTACCCCGCAGGCGATTTCTGACACATCCTGTCCAGTTGATATTTTCTGTTGCGGATTTGTTCTTTGGAGCCTTCAGATCACAGACTGGACCTTTGTAACTTCTCACCATGTGTCTGTGTTTGACTTCAGTCTGCAGTCTATTCATATCAACGTTTAATCCACTGGTGGAAGATACGCTTGGCAAACGATTAACGCGTCTCGTGTGGAGAGAAAAAAAATGTTTTTTGGTGTCAGTACTCATTAAAACTAAAGCATACAAACATCATACACATCTCGTTCAAATGAGCAGACCTTTCTCTTTATAGTGTTCGATGCGTTTGATGTACGATGAAGACGAATCACCAGCATATCAAGTGGAATTTCATCCAGAAAAAGGCGCTCAGATATCTGGCATGATAGTCACATTTTCTTCAGTATCAGAAATAATCAGGTTTATGATTTTTGTATATACAGTACTATATATACTGTGTGTGTGTATATATATATATATATATATATATATATATATATATATATACTAGAAACTGAAAAGAGGTTCAACTCAAATGTGTGTTGTTTTTATCTCACCGTCCCTTCACTTAGGCTGCTGCCATGTCATACTTATTCTAAATCAATTAACATGTTTTGTTTATTATTGTGTTACCTTTTTTCCCCCAAGTCGTCACTATGCCTCCATAAAGGGAGTGAAGACTGAGGAGAAGAAAAAAAATTAGAGCAATAATTATCTAAATGATCTCGCGTTTTAGTCAGACTTCCATAAAAAAAACTATACAGACACGAGCTGGCTGAGTAATTACCCAAACAAAGAATTTACTTGCTGAATGAACGCGAGACCAAAACAAAATCATCCCCAGATCCCCTCGTATTGCCGCAATAACACAAGTTAAATAAAAAAATAAAAAAATCCTTCTCATCATCGTGAGGGATAACGAACCGTTCCGACAAGGACATCCAACTACGCAGCCAGGTATTAGTATTCCAGATCGGTTTGAAGATGCCCCGAGACAGTTCGGCTGCATTAATGAATATCTGTATTCCTCCATAAACATGAGGATTTGTCTGTGTTGCCATTGCAGAAAGATAGCTGACTTTACCGAGGACAAGAGGGATCCCCGAGGCCTTAAAGTCCTTGGTCACCTCTCACCATGCGCGGTCCACTACGAGGGTGGGGGGGTGGGGGGGGGGGGGGGGGGGGGGGGGGTTGAGTTTGCAGTCAGGGCAGAGCGGGCCAGTTATTCCACATCTGTCAGCTTTAAATTTTGCCCAAGTACATACCGGGATACAAATTGAGCTCGCCTGCGTGCACTTGGCTCATCTCCCCTCCCCCCCCGCCCCTTCAGTCGCTGGGTTCTGTCAATCAAGGAAATGTAATTTGGAGTAGAACTAAAAGGGAAATGTTCCACGTCTGCTCCAGAAGAGAGGAAAATGTTGAAGAAAAAAAAAACACGACACCTACGTGTGTTTCCTTGAGTCACTACCGCATCTGATGTCTGCTGCGGCCCCGCAGTCTGCCAGCTCATTAGTCAGCGAGTCACCGGAGGGGGGGCGGGGGGGAGACAGGCCTGCCGGGCTCGTCCCCACTTCTATGCGAGCGGGGAAAAATGAAGTCGTGACGATAATTTACCTCCAGATTAAAACATCCGCAGTGTTGCCGACTAGAAACTTTTAAGTGTGAGGAAATGTGTTCTGTTTGTGGGAGGGTGTGTGTGTGTGTGTGTGTGTGTGTGTTGGGCTGGCTAACTTAAAAATCTTCAAAACTTTTAAACAAAGTAATAATTAGCCAAAATGTTTAATATTTAAACTTTTTCGATATAAATGTCTGAGCATTATGCCCGTGACACCTTGTCCTGAGCGCCACGATGGACGAGGAGCGGCTGTGGTTGGTGAAGTTAAAATGAGGAGTTATCTTTGTTAAACCTCCTCTTTTCATGATGGAAAACAAACTAAATGTGCGGCTGGCTACATCCTACTCGCGTGTGTTTTTTGGGGTTTAAAAAGTACAAACGTCAGAAGAGAACAGGTACTATCCGTCTATCTTTTGGGTGGTTAAGTCTCAAGTCTGATCTGGAGCTCACAGCTGATTGGTTAACGTGGTTTGTTTACATGACGTAACATAACGCTTCCTGACACAATATCATATATATATATATATATATATTGCTGCACTCTGGCCCTTTAAGTGTCCAGCATCTGTAACTCATGTCCTGCAGCTGCTTAACAGTAAGGTCATGCCGTTTGATTTTGAATTAAGAGAACTATGAAACTTGTTGTTCGTGAGCATTATATTTAATAAGTCCATTCAGCGATAAAAGAAAGTGTTAAGTATTCAGTTTAGTGCGCATGCGCGCGTTCAGTCTACCGTTGTCACTGGATTTATTTAATTAACATGGTAGCAGAGGATGGCGGCTGGAAATTATAAAACTCCGCCGCAGTTTGACGAGAAGAAGTCTTTACGAGAGCTGGAAAAATGATATTTGTGAGGTATGGAGGCACTTACGTTCGCGTACATCACTCTAGGCTTCGAAAAGTAGATGACCCACAAGCAGAGCTGGGAGAAAAGGACATTCAGCTGGAAGCGACTGAACATCCTACCACATTACCAGAACCCGGCTTTTATGAGAATAACTATGACACTGAAAACGAAAGTGAGGAGGAGACACCTACAAATGGTGAGGATAACAGCGAACACTCTCACAAACCAAGACAGCCAGAAGGAGGTAGTCATGTTCAATCTGACGCTTCAAAGACTCAACTCAACCACAACCTGTGAAGACCTAAGTCTGAAAACTGGACAGGTAGTCACATACACAGATAGTGGGAGTGGCCAAGCACACACTGGAAAAATCCTCAGCAGGGCAGGAAAAGCAACTGGAGCATACAAACACTGGTACAATTTGGAGTACATTGAGCCTGAGGAAATTATTGGCACTACCAGTTCTGTTGATTTAGGACGAGTACACAATCTTCAAGTGGTCCCACCTGAGCATGGTGAATTAGGTGCTAGCCATCCTGAAGAAGACATACTTATTGTGAATGATGATGCCTTCATGTCTGCCAAACACAATGAACTCAGCAACTGGAAAAAGAATGATGTGTTTGAAGAGGTGAAAGATGAAGGCCAGAAATGCGTGTCTAGGAGGTGGGTGTGCACACTCAAGGAGACACCGAAAGCTAGATTAGTTGCAAGAGGCTTTTGAAGAAATGAACACCCAGGAGCTCTCAAAAGACTCGCCTACATGTGCCTCAGAGTCTCTAAAAATGATTATGGCAGTGATATGTCAAAAGAAATGGCAGCTTAACTCTATGGACATTAAAGCAGCCTTTTTACAAGGCAAAGAGTTAACCCGAAATGTCTATATTCGTCCCCCCCAAGAAGCTCACAGCAAAGGAATTCTGTGGAAGTTAAAAAAGTGTGTTTATGAAAGACTCCATGCAGCAACTGGGAGCTACTGTGTCACAAGTTGATCCAGCAGTGTTCTACTGGCTGGATGACTCCTGCAACGTGATGGGACTCCTTGCTTGTCACGTGGATGACTTCATCTGGGGTGGTTCAGAAACATTCTCCACAACAGTCATCCCTCACTTGAAAGTTGCTTTTCAAGTTGGACATGAAGAGCACAACAGCTTCAGCTACATTGGAATGGAGTCTCACTCTTTGGAGGATGAGATACAAGTGCAACAAAGGATTTACATCAAGAATCTACAACCCATTCCTGTGGATCCCAACAGAGCCACACAGCGAGAGGCTCCTCTAACAGACACTGAAACTGACATGTTAAAGTCAAAAATTGGCCAAATATTGTGGGTAGCAAGGCAGAGTAGACCCGACATAATGTGCGACATATCCATCCTATCATCAAGTACAAAGCATGCTACTGTTCAGACTCTACACTGGGCAAACAAACTTGTCAGGAAACTGAAATCCGAAGAGGTGACCTTGAGGTTTCAGCACCTGGGAAAAAACAGCTCGCTGAAACTAGTGATGTTTAGTGATTCCTCGATGGGAAACCTTCCAGACGGTGGCACTCAAGGCGGACACCTGGTCATGCTTATGGGAGAGAATGGACGGTTTTCACCTTTATGCTGGCGTTCAAAGAGGATCAGGAGAGTTGTCCGAAGCACCTTAGCAGGAGAGACTTTGGCACTTGCAGATGGCATTGACGGTGCAGTCTTTTTGGCTACACTCTACTCCGAACTGACCACAGGTGATTGCGCACGGAACAATTTGCCCATTGTCTGTGTAACGGACAATTACTCTCTTCTTGATCCACCAAAAGCGTCTGGTTCTAGAGGAACGTATGTAAAACGTATGTTTATGTTGGCTTGAAGTAAAGCTTGAAACATCTACCGTTGTCACTGGATTTATTCAATTAACAGTAAGCACGTGACGGAAGAAAGCATCCGATTCTGACAATAATCTCTATTTTAAAGTTAAATTAGCAATACATGCAGAGTCATTCCAAAAAAAAACTAAAAAACATTCAGATTGTTTTCAATCACACAAACGTGGGAGACTCGATGACCACACCGGTAGCGCGTAAAGCTCCGCATACGCTCGTACATTTTACCGCGTCTCCGGATCCATTCGTGCGACCGGAGACGAGCACCAGAGGAGGAGAACATGATGTGCAGATGAGGGAAAGAGCAATAACACGAGATCAGAGATCAGCTCGTAGGCAGAAGACGGCGACGGGGAGCCCGGCGGTGCGTGGAAACACATCGCTGTGAGTTCGGACCCACTGCTGTTCAAAGTGCAGCAGACAGCAGTATTTTGCTCTTAAAAAATTCTGTCAGGATTTTACCCCCCTCCCCTCCCCCCCACCCCCTTTATAGGAGGTTGTGTAACCTCGCATGTTGACAGAAGTACTTTGAAATCCTGCAGTGGCCCTGCCTGGAGCTCCTCAGGTGGTACAGGAGTCATTTTATGGTTTGGAGCTCAACGCGTATGACTGCAATATTTTTAAAAAAAACGGGTCCTAGAGGCCAAATGGAGATTCGATAGATCTTTCAGTCACCGACAACGGAGGAGCGATATTTTTTATTCCCATTGACACGTTCATACTGTATATTGGTGAGACATCCATCCATTCAGCCATTCATGTGTCATACGCAGTCATTTATTATTTAGTCATGGAGTTGGACTTGTCCCAGCATGCATTTGGTGAAAAGGCAGGGAATGAATGATGTTTGTGTTCTCACAATAACTGAGCGTGAACTCGCAAAGTCACTCACTTTGAATTTTAAAAATAAAAAAATAAAAAATGGCATTTCCGCTGTTCGAATACACATCGTCGGTCCAACGGCGTGTGTTTTCATTGTGCAGAACCTGTGACAATGCAACACAATGTTTATGTCCCATTACGTATGTAAGTAGAGCAAATTGCTATATTGCAGAAATGACGCTAAAAATAGCACAAGTGTGGCTGTTTGCTTCCGTCGTAGCGGCCAGAAGCTTCCCGGGAATATGCATGTGTGACTGTGCGTGAACATGACAAGTGCCATTTCTCACTGCACGCGCGCGTGTGTCTGTGTTTGTATGCGTGTATCAGTACTTGTATGCATATGCAGGTTTGTGTTCCCAGTGCCATCTGTGAGACACAGAGTGGACGGGGGGGATTTGTAGAGGGGGAAGTGGTTGCGGTTGCCGGTAGGGGTGCTGCCGTATTATTACTGAAGGCAATTTCAATACTGTTGCTCCATTAGAGCAGCAATCACCGAGAGCCACCTGATGAAATATTTATCAGGGATTTGAGGATTCAGGCGGTTTTAATTACCATTTGCTAAACAGGCATCTCTCAGGGTTTACTGTGGCCTGTCAGTCATTGTTTGCTCGTCTCCGCCGCTCGAGGCGACATGTTGGGCTCTGTGTGCGTTACAAGATGAGGAACACGGTAAATGTTTTTTCTTCTTCTCATCAGTCGGATTTCATAACCAAAATATCGGTTACAGTAGCCTTTAATACAACAAAGTACAACAAACACGAGTCAAGTCGAGGGGTCGGTTGGATGAAGTCAAACTTAAGATAGACAACTAAATTAATATATTGCACAAAGCTGTGTGCAATAGTCTTAAAGCTGTTAAATACAGAATTCAGAGCATAACTATTGCCTTCACACAGCTCTCAACATGGAGACCCTAACGCTGCTAACAGCAGAGACAGTGCACGTATATTAATGCTCCTAATTCTGTTTTTATTGCCTTTTAAGTGGAACTCGTTTGCTGTGAAAGTGGGCATCTTGAAAACGTAACTCAGAAAACCTCTTGGCTTTGCAAGAAATGTTTGCATTCTAGAAGAATTTATTATTTTCAGGTACATTTTCCTGTGAAAATTCAGTAAAGCGAGTATGAATCCAAAAAAGAAAAGAGACATCAGCAGCATATGCAGACCTGAGCTGAGACGCTGTGATTTGCATTAACTGGCATTAATGTGACTTCTGCTAACTCATCAGTCGGAATCAAGATTTCTTTGGGCAAACAAACTTATTCTAAGATCAAAATTAAGATTGTCTGAACACGGAAGACTATCCAAAAATATACTAAAACTTTTTTTCTCCAAGGGCTTTAAAATCTTAAGCATATTACACCCTTCGTCCTTATACCCTCTATTAATATTAAGATAATGTCTCACATGTAAAGAATCAAAGTTACGGAATCATACTGTAATTACAATACACAACCGAATGAGAATACAGAATGAGAATTAAGATACCACAAACCAGAAGGTAGCGACGCTGTGACTTCAGGAGCAACAACTGTGGGTCAAGCTGGAGATGGAAGGAGATGACAAAGGATGTAAAGTGGTTTGGTAAATGATTGGTGCGGCACAATACGGAGCATGCGATTTAATTCTAATAACATTATTTAGGCGATGGTGTTACGTAGATCCCTTCAAACTTTTGCATATGTATTCATAGTCTTAGCTGGGAAATTAAATCTCTTCTATCAAAGCAAATGAAGAGAGATGAAAACGGGCACCGGACTGCACTTCTCGTCAAACAATGGGGAGATGATCAAAGGAGTTCTTTGCCACAGATTCTCCGAATTCCACATGACTGCGTTGCTCAGCCGCTGTCGGGTTTAGTTCCATTTGTACAACCTCTAATTGAAATTCAGACTAGATACGTTCTGGGCCCCTAAGGAACCGTCCGGTCAAGGTTTCTCAGTGAACAGGTTCTGTCTCGGGGGATTGGCTCTGCCATGGGCGTATGCAAAGCTGTCCCCTCCGGGACTGCCTGCAGCGACCTGGATTTTCTTGCGATTACTTCAGCCCCATGGCTAATTACCTTTTTCAGACGAAAACATACGCCTCCTCATTAATTCGACGCTCCACAATCTATCATAATTACTGCCAAATAAGTTGTTGTTATCGCTTTAATTTAAATTAGTGGCTGCTCCGTGCATGTCTGTGCGCATAGCCAAGTAAAAGAAAAAACACACCAGTTACTAGTTCAAGGTGTGTGTTTTAAAGAGTCCCAGATGTAAATAAGCTACATTTAAACTATACTTCTAAATCTACATTTTGTAAAAGGCATTTGATTTAAGAATGACACAACTCTCTCAGTGTACAAGCCAGAACTTGTGATACCACCCAGAAGCATTGTGGTCTCACAGGGCGTAATTATGGACGCTTGGTCAGCGCCCCTCGGCGTCTCGATACCGTCGCACAAGACGCCCTTAAGCATCCGTACGAGACGCACCGGGCTTTCAGCTATCTCACCATTTACAGCCCCTGAGGAACGGGGCGTCCTCTCATTATTTTAACTGAATACAATACAACTGAAGCACAATAAGTGATGTCCTTATTTGAAGCCTAACCATGTTGTTTTTGTTACGTAACATTTCACAGCCCTGGCTTTCCACAACCACGCCTAGCAATGTCAACCACGAGCAAAACCTTTAGGGCGCTAAGGTTTCTGCCCATAGACTGTGGATAAGAAGTGGATGTTGTCGTCATGACGACCCACTCGTTTGTGGACAGCCGCTTATAAGCTTTGAAGTTCGGCCATTTGACCGTCGCCATGTTGGCTTTTTGCACGCAGGCGGCCACAGTTGGAATGCGTAGGAGCGACAATGTGACAGTAAGCTTGAAACATACTCTGATTTATGCTTTATTGTCTATTTGACTCTAAATTGACCATACTTTACTCAGTAAACATCATGCTGTATTGAAGAAGAGTTGAAACTAGAGATTGAGGCCATAAACTCATGTTTACGGAGGGAATAAATCAAGAGATTTCTCAAAGACAATTGGACTTCCATTTGCAAGCAGAGGAGTCGCCTCCTGTTGGCCAGTAGAGATAATGCAAGTTTTAAGACACTTCCTCATCGACTTCACTCGGCAGAACCGGAGGTTGCCGCCTGCAACATGCCGAGTGGGGTACACATTGCCAAAAGACTGTCAAGGAAAGATAAAGTTGCCTTTTCTACCTTTTATTAATGACTGACATAAACTCGCTCCATATTTAAGGACCTTAGCGGACACATGCAGACTCATTATGAATACATTTGAGTCCTTCACTGATCAGCATACAGTAGCTTCTCTATCGTTCTAATCAGAAGCTTGTCAATAATCTTACATGGATAATACCCCTTGCACCACCGCATTGCATCAGCAATCGTTGGTTCAATGAAGTCCATGAGCGCCATGCTTTCCTTTTTAATTTGAGGAGCATAAATACAGTATATGTGTTGTATAACAGAACAGTCAGAGGCATCCGTGCAATGCATCTCCCCTAACCTCCACAGCTCCCTTCCTTTTGCTTTTCCATCTCCCTCTCCAATCAAATGAGCGACCAGCCGCTCAATCACTGCCGTGTGCCAGAGGCCGACGAGTGGGTGGGTGGGTGGGGAGCGCCTCGCCAAGCAATGATTAAAACAAACACACCATTTCACACATTTAATTTCCGAAACGGAACGTGTTGATTCGAGGAGCCCAAATCTGCCGTGAACTCCCGACTGTTCCTGATCCTCCTCTCAACTTTTAAAACGGTCAACGCGAGGGCCGAAAGAGAGCCAAGAAAAAGAGAGAGATTAATTGTGAGATGGCTTGTTTGTTTGCATCGATGAATATCTATCTTTGTAAAAAAAAAAAAAATGTCCATCTGCGTCCGAATGCTGTCGAGGCGGTGGTGTCAGGATGGGAAGAGGGTCTACGTATCAGCTCTGGCTGCTGCCCAGCTCCCTTTGACATGTCTTATTAGTCAGGTCTTTAAAAGCCCCCGGCATTGCCTTCCGAGGCACACGCCTGCCCAATATCCCTGATTAAAGTGCGACTGCCGCTCCCGCTGTCGAGCCAAGTTGGCCACACAGCGTTTGTGTTGGGTCACGCTCATTACTCAGAGCACACTGCCTATGCAGCCGCATAATGCGGCCAGCCGAGAGATTTGGGGACTTTGAATCCAAATGGTTCTCCTTTGACACAACCGTCATTCTGCCTTCTTAATATGCACTTGGGCACCAGGGAATGGGTGAAGGAGATTTAATGGAAGTGATGACAACTAAAAAATGAAATAATTGCTTCGTCATGTGCTATTTCTAAAATCTAGAGCGATGATTTATTTTTGCAGGCAGATAAAGGATGTAACAGGTTTTTGTTCCCCCTAAGTAGCGCCTACAGGTAATAACACCAAGGGCTGCCTGTATGTAGCCTGAGAGGTAAACCCGGGGCAACTATGGCCGATAATCACTCGCTTCTGCTCATTGAACTGATTGCTGAGAGAATCTGAAAGTATGATGACCAATGTGTCACCGCTTGTTCCTACTTCCAGCTTTGAAATGTGAGAATGTACTTCTGTCTTTTTTTTGCAGTTTTATTTAATTACAGACGGAATATCTTTTCGTTTTGAACTGGTGGCCAAACAAAACTAGCTATTTTTGTAATTTGTTTTAAAGGGTTTTATCGAGTAAACTAATAGAGGGGAAATAATTAACAGTAATAGTAGTCATTAGTTGCAGTCATTGTCTGTAATGACAGAAGTGATCCAACATGAGACCTTTAAGGAAAAAACAGAAAAGTAAACAGTACTGTACACTGCAAGCTCTCCCATTGTTGCATACATTATCAGTTCCATTAGTTGCGGTAATTGTGTGTTGTGCTGCATGCGTGTGTGTGTGCTACATGGGTGTGTGTGTGTGTGTGTGTGTGTGTGTGTGTGTGCGTGTGTTTATGTGTGAATGCAAACCGGGCTGAGGAACGTGTCGAGTATTGAGTAACATTTCACGGCCCATTTGCTGTGGTCGGCGGAAGCTCCTCTACTGTACATACCGTTGAGTGGGAGGAGGCTGTGATGAGCCGATGCTGGGCACCCGTTGGTGCGTGAAGGGGGATGTGGGGCCCTCCATCCTTGCTCTCTCCTTCTCCGTCTTTCCCCAGTTTTCTCTCTCTCTCTTTTTCTCACTTTCCCTTCATTTAAAACCATCTCCCTGTGTGGAGTTCTGCATGGAGTGTGTCCATCTTTCTGTGTTTGTAAATGTGTGTGTGTGTCTTGTGCCAGGGACCTGTAATCAAGAGTCACGGCACATAAAGGGACCTCCAGTCATTAAGGAATTAGTGGGAGGCTAACGGCTTGTTTAGAGAATCAATTAGTTTAAAATGTGGACATGTGGGCTCATTTTCACACACAGCTCGGCGAGGGGAATGTCAAGGTTGTACATTCTGCCTCTGAAGTTAACTGACCTTTTATGGCTCCTGGGAGTCCTGGGAGGCCTCTTCAATCCAGTGGAAGTTTGTCTTGGAGACACAAAGCAGCGGTTAGTGCGTCTTCAGCTTCCGCCATGTGGTCTATTTCTGGGTGAAATGGAGGTGTTGGTGGGACCGGGTATGATTTCAGGAAAGATTTGATCGGATCGCTGAGGGGACGCTTGATTCGATGGCGTGAAAGTGGGCGTTAATTAGTGAACACAGAGTCTCCGATGGAACGCGCAGGGGGTTCAGTCGTTGAGGAGGAGGAGCGAATCGGTTGCACCCCGCGACACGCGAGAGGAGACGTGCAGCTGGGAAGTCTGCCTCCTGTGACGCGATGTCTGAAAACAAGCCGGCGGTGTTGATGCTTCACACCCTCACAGACGCGTCCACGCGCCGCGCTGAAAATCTGACTGGTGGGCTCCGCGCCATTGATGGCCCGCCTGGCAACATCTGTGCCGACTGTCCCCGCATGCGAGAGAGCGCCGCACGTTTGGAAAAACCACGACATGCATGGCGGCCTCATGCGAGCACACACAGGGTGTGCAGGTTTGCTTGTGGGTTTATGATTTCAGAAAGCATAATGGACCATTTGATGAGCAAGAGACATCTGTATGTACATATTTACACACCTTGAATATATGCTATTAACATATGGCATATTGCAAGCTGTGGTGGTTTGGGATGCTTGATCACACTGTCAACTGTTTCACTGAACTGCAGTCTGCTGACACGGGCAATGAACAATGCTGCATTCCTAAATCTCTTCTGTCATGTGTTCAGTTTTGTACCCAACAGGACGACGTTGGAATTAACCACCACCGCATCCACCACTACTACTCCTACCACCACAAGCAGTACTACTACAAGTACTGCCACTCGTGCTACTACCACCGCGTCCACCATTACTACTCCTACCACCACAAGCAGTACTACTACAAGTACTGCCACTCGTGCTACTACCACCGCGTCCACCATTACTACTACTACTACTATCACCACCACTAATACTTCTACCACCACTAGCAGCACTACTACTTCTATCACCACCACTACTACTACTGCCACCACCACATTCATCTTCACTACTTATACTACTACCACCACCACTAACAGTACTACTACTGTCACCAATACACACACCACTACTATTGCTGCCACAACCACATCCATCACCTCTTACAGTACTACTACTGCCACCACCACATCCATCACCTCTTATAGTACTACTACTGCCACCACCACATCCATCACCTCTTACAGTACTGCTTCCACCACCACCACCAACAGTACTACTTCTACCACCACCACATCCATCACTTCTTTCAGTACTACTTCCACCACAACCACCAACAGTACTACTACTGCCACCACCACATCCATCACCTCTTATAGTACTACTACTGCCACCACCACATCCACCACCACTAACAGTACTACTACTGCCACAACCACATCCATCACCTCTTACAGTACTACTACTGCCACCACCACATCCATCACCTCTTACAGTACTACTTCCACCACAACCACCAACAGTACTACTACTGCCACCACCACATCCATCACCTCTTACAGTACTACTTCCACCACAACCACCAACAGTACTACTACTGCCACAACCACATCCGTGATCACCTCTTACAGTACTACTACTGCCACAACCACATCCATCACCTCTTACAGTACTACTACTGCCACCACCACATCCATCACCTCTTATAGTACTACTACTGCCACCACCACATCCATCACCTCTTACAGTACTACTTCCACCACAACCACCAACAGTACTACTACTGCCACAACCACATCCATCACCTCTTACAGTACTACTACTGCCACCACCACATCCATCAACTCTTACAGTACTACTTCCACCACAACCACCAACAGTACTACTACTGCCACCACCACATCCATCACTTCTTACAGTACTACTACTGCCACCACCACATCCATCACCTCTTACAGTACTACTTCCACCACAACCACCAACAGTACTACTACTGCCACCACCACATCCATCACCTCTTACAGTACTACTACTGCCATCACCACATCCATCACCTCTTACAGTACTGCTTCCACCACCACCACCAACAGTACTACTACTGCCACAACCACATCCATCACCTCTTACAGTACTACTACTGCCACCACCACATCCATCACCTCTTACAGTACTACTACTACCACCACCACATCCATCACTTCTTACAGTACTACTACTGCCACCACCACATCCATCACCTCTTACAGTACTACTACTGCCACAACCACATCCATCACCTCTTACAGTACTACTACTGCCACCACCACATCCATCACCTCTTATAGTACTACTACTGCCACCACCACATCCATCACCTCTTATAGTACTACTTCCACCACAACCACCAACAGTACTACTACTGCCACCACCACATCCATCACTTCTTACAGTACTACTACTGCCACCACCACTTCCATCACCTCTTATAGTACTACTACTGCCACCAACACATCCACCACTACTACTGCTGCTATTACTACTACCACCAGTACCTGTACTAATACTACCAGCACATCTGTGAAGCCGTGGCTCAGGTCGGCCCGTCTGTCCAGTGTGTGAATGGGAATTAGTTCATATCCTGATGGGCAGGTGATGCCGAGCATGGCCGCCTCTGGCATCAGTGTGTAAATGTGTGTGTGCTTTGGTGAATGTTGAAATGTTGAAAAACAACATGTGAAAAAAAACTCAAATGTGGGAATACAGTGTTATATCCAGAGGCAGAAAAAAGACGAAGAAAAAAAACTCAAAATGCTTTAAGAACTTGGATTTCCCAACTCGATTCACTGGTGTACAGTCATAAAACAATAATAATAATAACAGCCCAAGCAACCATTTAGTGGGAGTCTGTTGCACTTCCTCTTCACTGCGTCACGCTGCTGTGTGCCACAATACGGTGACTTGAGAGGATCAAAGTGTTTGGCTGGGAGAGCGGCAGGCTTTTGAACCGTAATGCTCCGAAAGCGGAGAGGAGGCATCGGCACGGTCTGCCTGCAGCACAGTCGGTGTCTCCTCAGCTGCTCATAAAAGCGTGAATGCAAAAGAGAAACACAACTTTGGAGGGCCGCTGGAGCGCTGTGAGGAAGAAAGAAGAAATAATATGAATTAATGGAATTTGAGTCTCCTTTTAAGAGACTCCCGTTGCAAATTAGAGGTGCTCGGAGGAAGTAACGTAGACATATCCACAGATGGAGGACTTTCTCTAATCAGGTTTTTACAGTCTCTGGTTAATCCGGCAAGTGTTTGTGCACAATTGCACACAGAGGTGTGACTAGACGGAGAGGAATATGACAACAAAAGATTCCGCGTATTAACAATTTTGGTTGAACAGCAGCTTAAAACTCAACCAGCAAACAAATATCACACAGCCTACATTTAAAAACACAAAATATAAGTCTCTCAGATGAAAGCCAGTTTAAGGGGAAAAAAAGATTCAAAAAGGTGACACTGATCTGGGAGGCTTAATCTCCTCGGGCAGGTTGCTTCAATGCTTTGGGGACAAAATGGCTCTAAGGTCACTCTAGTGTGTTCAGGCGTTGGGAGATAAAGAGGCAGCATGCCAGTCATTGTCAGCCGGAGCACAACCAGGTACATGTGGCAGAGATCCAAAGAAGAAAAATCATCCAGCGGTGCAGCATTTTGAGTTTGAGCTTTCCTTTCCTATCTGTCTTTCTGACAGGTGGAAGCTGCAGTAAACAACGCAGCATATAGGATGCACTTGCACCAAGGATCCCTCACACATGATGCACACCATCAGCTTGAGAATTGCTTTGTGGGTAAGCCATTGTTGTGCTATGGAGATGCGAGACCTCGGGCTGGAGCTAAGTTCAGCATTGCTTCCCTGCTCAGATTGTGTCCAAAGGTTACATTTCAACTTTGACCTTGTTTGCTGGTGACCTTTCGGTGCACACCCGCTACGACAGCTCGCACTGTACTGTACTTAAATGTGTCCAGTGATGGGAGAAAAACAATGGGAAAGATTTTGTGCAACCAAGCCCTTCTTGATCGCAAGCTTCTCGTGTATCGTCTTCTCAGAGGGAAGATGACTGCTGGGGCCTTCCTCTGTCTTAAAGGGCCGGTGTGTAGCATTTAGGTTGATCTACTTGCAGAAATAGAACATTAATAAGTATGTTTTGCTTTAATGATTTAATTACCTGAAAATAATCATTGTTTTTTCGCCACTTTATATCTACGGCTATGTTGCATCGCAATGTTTCTACAGTAGCCCAGAGTGGACAAACTAAACACTGGCTCTTATTCAGGCCTTTTTTTTTTTTTTTTTTTTTTTCGCCGGCCACTGTAGTTCTCATATATGCTTGGCGGTCGTGAGATGCTCCGATTGGTTACAATCTGCCACCAAATCCTACACACTGGCCCTTTAACACGTAAATGTGTGTGTGTTTTCCTGCTCTCCTTTTGCATAGTGACATGAAACATACCCGTTTCCACTGCACTATACTCTGTGCTCCACCTTGCACAGCTCTTCCCCGTGACCAACACAGACAGGGGACTTTAAGTAATGTCGGATAAGGACACCATATGAAGCAATCATTCCCTAAAGACTTCAACCCAGTTGAAGATGAACCAATTTGTCAAGCATCAGTAAATGCTATGTCAGACTGGCATTTCCACACAGCGGCAACATAGATGGGCGACCATTCAGAGCCGAATATGTAAATGATGTGCTCCGTGCGAAACAAGCCTGAAAGCGAGAGATTTAGTGAGGGAGCCGGCCTACATCAGTGGGTACTTTATGTTCAAATGGAGGAAGCGTCTAGACCTCACGAGCGTCTCAGGTTGCACTCACAGCACAATAGAAGAATATGAAAGTGTCCAAACAAAGGCACGCCCGGGTGCTGGATGTTGAAATGTTTGATTCAGTTCTGAGGGATGCTGGAAACAAAATGACATGCAGAAACCACCCACGGAATGCAATTTAGCCCGAATGTACACAGCCAACATGTTTTCCAGTTATCTTTTGGAGGCACAGAGCAGAAACACAATGATGGATAGATGGAATATTACAATGTAGATGCAGCTTCTTTTGTCTTCTTCATATAGTTGGCACTTAACATGTATCTGGCAGGAAGAGAATGTCATTGGTGGATAAAGGGTCAGAAGAGCCTAGATTACTATATCACTGAATAGTAATAGATGGATCACACAATGATAGAAGGATTGGCCCTGGGATGTCTTTGTGAAAGAAAGAAAAAAGTAAGATAAGCCCTCATCCATTCCCACTCAGACCACATATGGTTTTTTTCTTTGAGAACATTTGGTAAAACTAATGGAATTATCTATGCTGTGTATTTGTTAGTCCGTTCACATATTTGGCAGACTATCCAGTGTGAGGGATTAATAATTTCCTAATGCTGAGCGGCACAAAGAGGCAAAGATGGCATTCCTACTGAGCTAGCTAGCTGTTCCTCGCGACTGCACGGATGGCCGGTGAATATCAATAGCACCTTTTGTTCACGGAAACCGCCATTAATGAGCGTTTTGCGTCACTGACTTGGTCCGACAAGCCAAGTCAGGTTGTCTGATATCGATGCGCCGCTCAGCGTTGCATGTTCTTCCTTTTGTAGCTGCACTGAATGTTGAAACGTTGAAATGTCAAACTGGTAAAAAACAAACTCTCGCGGTACCTTTCGCGGTTTCTCAACCACCCCGTTGCGTTCTGCACCTTCTCCCCTTCCCCAGGCGTCCACGTACAAATACGCAACACACTCTCAAACCACGCTCTGGACGTTGGGCCAGATTAATGCCCCGACAATGTGATGGAAGCCACTGAAATGGTCAGGACTTAATATCGGTTAATTAATCAGTAGGACCTGTGAGTAGCGCTGAGGTGGTGGTGGTGTCAGGGCTTAAACTGAAAGGGGAATGAGGGGAGTAATCCACTGAGTGCCTGTAATGTAATGAGTCAGTCGCACTTAATGGGAGTCCATTTGAGGGGGAACGAGGTATGAAAAGAAGGAAGGCGCTGGCTCCGGAGGTGCGTGGATGGAGCTGAAAGAAAAGGATGGGCTGGCGGACTGATGGGTGGAACTTAAACTCTGGTTTCGTACATTATCTCGAGACGAGGCGAGCATGCTCTCAGCAGCTGTTTTAAAGTAGAATACACCACTACAACTTTGCTGAATGGTAATGCAACACCGCATCATTAAAGCATATTGCCGTTAATGCTCGAGGCAACAACACCGTTTTTTTGTTGTTTAATCTAAAACAGAACTGGTGTTAATGCGTTCGGAGTGGCTTTGTCTCAACCCCGTGGTTCAGGGTAATTCCTGAACCGCCGAGCTGCGTTAGCCCAGACTTTGAAATCTGTTCACGCAACACACACACACACACACAAACGCACACTATTCCCCTCTTTTTCCCATTGACTGTGTCAATAAAATGCATATATCTGCATTTCATTGACACAGTCGGCCCTCTTTTCACAATTCCTGGCATGAAAAGTTCCCTAAAATATTTTTAGATCAATGCATCTGGATTTACTCTTCTTCAATGAAAACTGTTCAAAACAAGGCGTGTCTATTAACCAGGTAAACCAGATCATTGTTTCTGGTGGGATCTGTTGAATGTCACTTTTCAATGCTTTAGAGAACTAATGCAATTCAGTGACAGCCCTAAACCGGATATAAGAAGTGGACGTGGTCCCTGTCACATCACCCATTGGTTTATGGAATATGCTTTTAAGCCTTTTGTTTTGCTATCTTGGTTTTGGCGAGCCAGAAATGATAATTATCTTGTGGCGACGTGTCAATCACAAGGATGCCTCGCCCGAAAAATCATACCCTGCTTTATTGTCTGTTTGACTCTAAATGGACCATCATTTAATCAATGAACATCATGCTGTATTGAAGAAGACTTGAAACTAGAGATTGAGATCATGAACTCATGTTTATAATGTTTACTGAGGGAATAAATCAAGAGAGAAGTAGAGTCATTTTCTCATACTGGAGGAGAGGCCCCCTGCTGGCCATTAGAAAGAATGCAAGTTCTTTTCAGAGCCAGATAATCTTGGCGCTTCAAAGCCAAGTATCTGCATGGCGAGAAAGCAACATGGAGAAGTAGAACAAAATATGTCTTTTTTTAAATAAGGTGACCTGATTTTAAGTAAATCATCACTGGTTAAGGTTTAAAAGGAAACCTCAAAGATGTGCAAGGGAGACGGTACAGTCGTGACACTTGCTCTGCCTCCAACGCCTCCTCGAGTGTCAGGGGTTGTATTATTCATGTCTTCCTTTGTCGCTGTCATATCTGCAGCTCCCGATGTTGTCGTGCGTTTCTTGTCGCCTGCGTTCACAGACCTGATGATCTGTCGCTCTGCCAGGCTGTGGCGTTTAATCCAGGTCAGCTGCCATCTTTGCCTGCTGTTATCACACAGCCTGTTAGAAATCTCTTAATTGGCCTCCTTTCTTTTTTTTTTCTTTTTTTTTTTAAAGCGAATAAGTTTGAGATTTAGTTGAGCAGACAGAGTGTCACCAGAGTCTCATCTGTTTTGTTTGGCACGGTATTAGGGTTTTGGAGAGGAGAGCACGCGACCAGACACGTAGCCAGATGTGACGAGTGCTCCTGGCAGAGACACGAGTGACATGGCCAGAGAGAGAGAGAGAGAGAGAGAGAGAGAGCTGTGGGTTTATTCGCTCCGATCCTTGTACAAAGGGTTGAACTCCAATGAGGTGTCATTCGTACGTACGTCTTAACATGCAAATGCACGCCTTCCCATTCAGTCAGCGTGCAGTGCAGGACGTGTAGGAGTGACATGCATCTAAAGATGCTTCGCAGCTCACATTTTCGGAGGGACTTTGCAGCAAATGGTTTTTTCGGGAAGCTGCAGGCTCAGGTGGTCACCATGCGTGGATGATTACAGAGGGCCGGCAGTTAACTGCCAAACTAACTGTGCTGTAGGTTCGGAGTCACACGGGCACAATGAAATGTTGTGTGACAAATTGACTGCATTGGAAAAGAAAAAAAAAAACTAAACATCATTTTGAAAGTGTGCAAAATGTATTTGAAAAGAAAAGAAAAGCTGCTGTGGCTGTTGTAGCAGTACAACCCGGGCTGGCTGTGTTTTTAATCGTAGTTTATTTGAGAAAGCTTGGTTCACCATGATCACATGAAAAATGGAACTACACTCAAACAAATGGTCCGAAAATAAATCTGAATTTCTTTTTGTGCAGGGGACGGACGGACTACTTTTAATATATTTTTGGAATGTGAAAGGACATTGTTTCTGGCGTAGCAATTCACTTTTTTTTTATAATTACTGTGATGAATATTATGTAAAAACAATCAAATAAAATGCAATCATCGGGATAAAAATCTGATTACGAAACTCCTCTATGTAACAAAAGTATTATACACTTTTTTTATATGGCTAATGTATTTTTTTTCTTCTCCCTTTCCCTTTTTGTCTCCTCGTCTCCTTCACTTCCTCCATCCCGCCCATGTGCCCATCCCATCCTCTCCGTCTGAAACAGGTCCCCCACCAGTTGGGCGCGCTGACCTTCTACCGCTACGAGCAGCCGATCGTGGACTACTGCCAGGCCCATCAACCCTTGCGGCTCAACATGGGCTACGAGGGACCCCCACAGGGCCTGGAGGGCCTGGAGGACCTGGGGCCGTGTGATCGGGGCACCATACAGACAGTGGCGCTCCCGGCCGTGCCCTCCGCTGCCAGCATTGGTGCCCCCGTGCCAGGGCCTCGCTCTCCTCCGCCGCCCCTCAGACCACCGGCTGACGGTCCCAGCGGCGGTCAGTTCCCCCCCGCCGAACGCACCGGCACGCTCAAATTCGGACGCTAGCCGGCCGAGTCCGGTTGCTGGAAGTGGGCCAAGGGCCCTCCGATTCGACGTGACTTTGTAACAAAGGGGCGGGCGAGCTGGTTATTCAGTGGGGCCTTGTTTTCCCAACATGAGTATGTGAACTAGAGGACAAAACACTTTTCTAATTCTGCCTGGAGGGATTTGGCATCTGAAACACGCAGTCTCACTAATATACAGTAGAGGGTGAGACATCCTTTGCGGATGATTTTGATTTATTTTTCCAAAAGCACCTCCATATAAAACTACTTCAATCATGGGAGGTACTACAGCATTAAGACAGAAAAAGAGCATTACCTTGTTTCCACATCCGGTCTTTGCCATATTTTGCCATATCCCATCATGGGGCACCTGTTCACAGCAGTCCACGTGCACTGAGTCAGGAGTGAAAGGGGCAGTGCAATAAACACGAGGTCTCCATCATGTGAGGGGCAGGAACGTAAAACATACAAAAAGAGATGGAGTTGGACATCTTGTGAAGGGGCTTCATACTGTGATTATTACTAAAATATCGAGTCAGTATTTGTCGAGACAATTTTATAGAATTTCTCGATCCTTTGTCTTACTTTCTTTTCTTTCTTCAGATGTGGGACTTCACGCTGAATTCCATTAATGTGCATGTCAAACCAAAGAGTTTACTTATATGTTTTTTTTTTTTTTTTTAATGCACATAAGCTACTTTAGCTGGGGGCATTCTTAAAATGCCAGTTGGTGTACTACAATGGCCTCCACCAACTCCTACTACATTAACATTTACCCCCCCCCCCCCCGTTCGTCTCAACAGATAAGCAGAGTATGATAAATACGAGAGAGCAAATTAAATTTATAAATATATATTTGTCATGATGACTATCTGGTCCTCCCAATGCCAATTTTGACTTGTGACGCTACAAAGCGGCGATTAACCACGCAAACCCCTTCAGGGGAGACGTTATGGCCGCGTTCCATGAATTCCTTCAACATGCAGCAGAAAGGCAGGTCTTTGTATATGATTACATCCCAGCTGAATGACTCACTGTGCTTTAAACAGTTCTTCATGGTGGGAGAAACAAGTACATTTGAATGAATTGTACATATATTCCTACAACAAAAACAAAACAAAAAAACGGTCCCCTTTACTGAAGGTCAAGTCACTGTCACTGCCCCTCACGAGCCAATGAGTCGGACTTTTATCACACTGGACAATTTGAAGAGCACCGTCCTGCTGGGTTGGCAAGGCTCTGACCATGTGCTCCCCCCCCCCCCCCCCACCACCACCACCACCACAGCAGAGATCAGCAGTGCCTAGTGGAGGCATGTTGAATCGGCACGTTGGCGTCTCTTTAACCTGCGTATAAACCCGTGGACCGTACTGGGAATATTGCTTGACGTCGTCATTTTTATTAGATTTTTTTTTCTTTTTCAACAAAAAAAAAAAAAAGCGTGCCTGCAGTGCTGGACTTTATTGCACTTGGTATCCCTTTGTCCACCGTGTCGAGCACTGCTACCCAGTGACTTGTGGAGCTAATGAGGACATGAGACGCGGCTGCAATGGACAAATGTCATCTCCGGGCTCCAATGCGAGCAGTGCACCGGGTCGTTTCTTACATGTGGCCGCGCCCCCCAGGGGAGTCGTGGAAGCTGCGCTCGGTCCTCCCCTGCGGCGCAGCCGG